>NC_044305.1:12436251-12552452 GCF_007474595.2 Lynx canadensis | reverse complement strand
GAACTGGGGGGACGACACAGGTTTGTCGGGAGCTCGGGGAGGCCCAAGGACCGTGGCACGGAGCTCTCAAAGTGCTGAACGAGAGGAAGCTGGAAACACACCTGGGAGGGCACAGGACGCCAGCTGTCCATGCTCCTCGTCAAGCAAGCACAGGAATGGAGTTTAGCCGACACTGACTAACAGATTCCATTTCGACCGCAGACTCCATTTCCCAGCATCCCTTGTTCCAGCTGCGGTCATGTGACTAAATCATGGCCGGTGTGCCCCACTTTTACACTATTCCCTTGAAAGGAGAGGGCTTCCTCTCCTCTTCTTCCCTTCGCTCTTGCCACGGCTGGCAGACAGCCATGGCGGTGGGAGTATGCTGTAGCAGATGGAAGAGCAAGAAGCTGGAAGGAACCCGGGTCCACACGGAGCAGAGCCGCCCGCCCCCAGCCTGCTCTGCTACAGAGGAAGAATCTTCTCCCTCACTCATGCCATCATCTCTCCTTTCAGCAGCCAGCCCTGTACTAGAACCAGTACGTTAAGGTAAGGACCAGGCCCCATTGATAGGCTGGCAACAGCAATGACACGGAGGCCTGAGGGCTACCACACAAGAGTGGGGTCCAGGGAGGTTCGTCTGACGAGACCTGCGGATTACAGTGACGGGAGACTTAGACGTGATGCCGTCTCCGCCCAGAGATGAACTGGAGAAAGAAAGGGGGAGAATGGTTCACAAAGTCGCCTTCCCCAAACACTCAACACCCAGAACCAAGGAGTTTGTACCCCGGTGAGATGCGCTTACTCAGTTATTTCCAAGACCCAGTAAGGGGAACTGGTTCTAGAAACTCAGACATCAGGCTTTCTGCTCACCGCCCGCCGCAGTCTCTCCTGCTCCGTGCCCGCAGCCCAGCTGGGCACAGCAAACTCACCAGCCTGAAGTGCCAGAGACCCCTGTGGGCAGGGGTCTTTGCAGGTAGCCTCACTTTGGGGCCCCCTACTTTGCAGGTAGCCTCACTATGGGGCCCCCTTGGGGTTCTGGAAAACCACCTTCCTGTGGTCAAGAGCTGGGCAGCCTAGGGCAGGAGCGAGCACCCGTTCACAGAAGTCACAGCACAGATGCCTACACTGCAGGCAGAAATCGGACTCTACACACAGCCACCCAGCGAGGTCGTGAGCCTGCCCCACCAGGCTCAGGGCCCCCGTGACGAAGAACCTTCTGGACCCCCAGTATCCTCGCAAACAGGGTGAGCGTGACTCCGGGGTGATGAGGCTCCATCAATGGCCTGCTGGGGGCACACAGCAGTTCAGCAGTTCCCGGAGACCACACGCCTCCCCGCCTCCCCTCACCCCACTCAGGCCCACCCACCAGCCCTTCCAGACTCCACAGGGGGATTTTATCTGCTTGTGTGTGACTCTGGGAACTGGCCCGACTGCAGGGCCCAGAAGCCCGACGTCACACAGGCCTAGACCTGACCTCTCTGTCAACATCCAGGGACCACGGGGAGTCACTGAACCCAGCCTGGGAAGCTGCCCGCCCCCAGCCTTGACCAAAGACCACCTAGAAAATACACCTGAAATGCCAGGGACACTAGAGGGGGATGCCCCCTTCCACCCTAGCTTTGCCGAGAAGCCCAGCTGGCCCTCGGTCTCCCCAGGTCAGCTGGCCCTGACACTCTCCTTGAATCTGGGTCAGGGGTGGTGCTGAAAATCAGATACACAGGAAGGAGCCTACACACCAAGGTGTCCACCACTCAGGGCTAGGGGTCTACACAGTACAGACCCCACCGACAGAAGCACTGACACGTAGAGACGGGCAAAGCTCACCACGAGCCCACGACCATTCTGAGTGTTTTATACAAACCCAGTTAATCCTCAAGAAACTCTCGCGTTACAGAGGAGGAAAGGGACACATGGCTGGTCGGCGAGCGAGCTGGGATCTGAACCAGACACACTGGCCTGACTCTCCCACCCATCAGCCTCTACTACCCAGGGCAGGCGTCTGCCTCTTAGAAGGTAACCTGATAACCTGAAGGGCTTTCTATGCAACCGTTGGTCTAGAACAGGAGTCTCCTAAGGGGAGAGACCACAGCCTCTGGAGCACAAGGCATCGCAGGAAAGGCGAGAAGAACACAAGAGAACCTCTGGGTATGGTCTTTTTCTTTTCTTTTCTCTAATAATAATTCCATGTTTCCTCACTCCTGTTTCCTTCTGTCCCCTCGTGGGTGACACGTTTCCAGAGCCAGGAAGCTGAGCGTGCCCAGTTTCTTTCTTATTAAGAACATGCATTTCTTTTTATTACCGTGAGCTTTACACAAAAGTCCGTGGGGGCGTGCATCCAGAGTGTCCCCCTGCGGAGGGTCAGCCCACACCGGGTATGAGCTGCAGCTAAAGTTGCAGGATGCTTTTTCGAAGAAGAAGGAGGAGGAGGAGGAGGAGAAGAATGAAATCCAGCTTTGCTGCCACAGCGCCTCTGGACGCTTATGGAGCATATGCTCTGAGCCAAGGAAAGAGCACTGTTCTGAGCGCCGTGCACGTATCCACTCCCAAATCCTCAAGCGACCCGAGAGGGGGGGGACCACCACTATCCAGACTCTTCAGACGAGGAAACTGAGGACAAGGAACCCCCTCCCCGCAGTGATTCACTCACTTCCGCATCACAACATACTCCCATTTCCACGTCCTTAGTAAAACGGATTTATGGATTAACTTATCTGGTTTTAAGTAAACCAGTCTTGGACTTTTGAAAAGGACAAAGGATGGGGGGGGGGGGCGGGGTGGAACCGCTTTGGGAGATCAAACTGATGATGCAAGCCCAAACACACAGCAAGAAAGTAGCCAAGGAGAGATTCTCCCTCCTCCCAAAATGAGTCCCTTGCCAGCCAAATTCCAAGAGCTAAATGGCAGCCGTCTAACCAGATTGGCAAGAGGTCAGACAGAAAGATCAGTAATAATCAGGAAGATTATCAGAAGTAAAGATCTGTAACCACTGCCATTCACCGGCCCCTGAGGCTGTGACTACAGAGAGCAGGAAGCCTTTGCAGGTAGCCTCACTGTTACACATGATTTTTTCTAGCTATGACATATTATTTTTATATCGCCTAAGGATCAAACTGCATTTAAAAAACCATCCTACCGGGCTGACTCCATCAGAAGAGCATGTGACTCTTCATCTCAGGGTCATGAGTTCAAGCCCCACATTGGGTATAGAGATTACTTAAACGTTAAAACAACAACTTTCTACTACCGCACAGAAACCATGTTACTTTTTCTAAAGAGCATTCATATTCCGCATTTCACTCTAGCCTCAGGATGACACCAGGCGGTACCTTCAGAGACATTATTACTAAAATTAGGCAATCGGGGGCAAATTAGGTCGGGAGAGCACCACAAAGTCGCCTGAGGCAGGGCAAAGTTACAGAGCTGGGCTTCCAAATCAAGTCCCCATGCCTCAGTTTCTTTATCTGTCCAATGGCAATAATCATACCACCTCCCCTTAGTATCGGAAACATGTAACAGGGGCTCAATAATTGCCACTAATTATTCACTCCAGCTCACTTTACTTCTTACTGTGCCAAGAAACAGCGATCAAAATAAGGACCACTCTCAAATTGTAGATTTTTCAGGGTCTAAAAGGGCCCCAAAGACCCTTAGTTCTTGTTTCCCGAGGCCCTGACCAGAAGCCGACATCTAGAAATCACTTCTGCTCTGGCTGCCAAAATGCTTGCTCAATACTCCTCTCCACAGGGACGCATGTGAGAAATGTCTTTTTCAGCTGGTTTCCAGGAAACTCTCTGCCTCCCAGAAGAACTGCTATCTTCCTTTTTTGAAAATAAATATTGAGTAACTTATGTCTCCTGCTCTCTTCACCTTGGCCGTCAGGAAGCTCAAAGCCCAAAGAGGCTTAAGTACATCCTCTCTATCAGCTCTGTAGCTTAGCATATTTGCTGACAGCGGCCATGTGACCTACTGGTCAAGGAGACGAAAGGAGAAGTCTCTTCGGGGCTTCTGGGAAAGGCTTCCCTCCATTGAGGAGAAGAGCTCCCTCTCACTGCCCCGGCCATGCCCCCGTCTCCTCCTGCTTTGAAACAGAAGCTCCTGGAGCTACTGCTCTCATGGAACCAGGAGGGGAAGGCAAGAGACAGAACGGGAGCTCTGGCATCACGGGGCTGAAACAAGGCCTAAGACAACACACCCTAACTGGCACACCTTTCTGGCAATTTGCATTGTAGGAAATAGAAACCGAGCTACGTATTTTTGTTAACGTTTATTCATTTTTGAGGGGGGGGAGGGGCAGAGAGAGATGGAGACACAGAATCGGAAGCAGGCTCCAGGCTCCAAGCTGTCAGCACAGAGCCCGTTGCGGGGCTCGAACCCACAAACCGTGAGATCGTGACCTGAGCCAAAGTCGGACGCTCAACCAACTGAGCCACCCAGGCGCCCCTAGGCTACATACTTTAAGCAGAAAGAGATAAGGGGCTTACTCAATCTTCAGATGGTCTACAGGAAGCAGGAACCCAAGCCGGGGCTCCCAGAAAGCCGGCCTCTGCCCCAGCTGGGAGACGGGAGGTCACACGCCATCTGCCTGAGCTGGTACCACAGGAGAACACCACCCTGCTGCGTCCAGGCCTCGGGAGCTGCTGCTCAACTGTCGGCTGCAAAGCCATCCCCTGCCTGCTGGACGTGCACCACCGCCAGCCAGCGGGTGTCCCGTGCCTCTTGACACCCAGGAAGCTGCGACCCGGCCCCTCTGCTAAGATGCTAATGCAGAAAGCCCAGCCCCACCACAGCTGGGCTTTGCGGCAAAGACAGCACAGGGGTGGCTTGTGTCCCACCCCAGCTTCTCAGTCTCAAGCGGCTGGATCCGATTTTGGCCATTCACGTCGCAAACCTAACCTACAAGGGGGACTGGGAAACGCAGCCCTTCGTTCTCTGGCTTCGGCGGGAAAGGAAGGCCCAGCGGAAGGGGGATGGGCGGCCAGCGCTAATCCACGATACCTGCCTCCTCCCCGAACCCTCTCTCCACAGCCAGACTCTCACATTCGGGATTCCCGACCACGGGGAAAAGAAGCGGAAAAATCCCAAACGTAGCAAGTGCCAGGAAACCCACAGGGTGTGAGGCACACGATCCAGAGAACAATCTAGAAGTATTGCATCTTTGCTTTTGATCTTCCGTTCCAGCTGTATTTACTCTGATATTTTTTATGTATCCAGCTTTTTCCATGTCCTTCGACAGATTTGTAGGAAATCTCTAATAATCCAAGGGAGACACAGAGGCTTAAGTGAATAAATGAGGCACCACGAGAAGGTTTCAAGAACCCCATGCCCTCGTCGGCGTGACGGGAGTATTAGCAACACCCACCCTGTACGGAGTGCCTGTCACGTGCCAGGAACAGATGAGGAAACTGAAGTTCAGAGGAGTTAAGCCGTTTGCCTGAAGTCACCCAGCAGGGGAGGGTCAAAGCCAGAATTCTGTCCTGGAGCAGAGCCTTAAACACTACCCTGCACCTTGGCACCAAAAGCCCCGAGGCCTATGGACACCGGGCAGACATGGCAACACGTGAAGGAGAGAGACTGGGCAGCAACAGGGAGAGGTGGGGACTGAGGAAAACCGGAGCTTCTAGAGGCTGCTGTCGTGGAAGACGGGGGTCCGGTGCTGCCGGTGTTTCAAAAGAAACTTGAAATCGAGGCTCTTATGGGGGCTCAACCAGAAAACAAACTTTTTTTTTTTTTTTTTATTTTTTTTTTCAACGTTTATTTATTTTTGGGACAGAGAGAGACAGAGCACGAACGGGGGAGGGGCAGAGAGAGAGGGAGACACAGAATCGGAAACAGGCTCCAGGCTCCGAGCCGTCAGCCCAGAGCCCGACGCGGGGCTCGAACTCCCGGACCGCGAGATCGTGACCTGGCTGAAGTCGGCCGCTTAACCGACTGCGCCACCCAGGCGCCCCTAAACTTTTTGTTTTTCTTTTCAACAAACACCGTGTAAGCCCAACAACACGCGCCCTCCAGGCTGAACGTGGTGTCCACCCGCCGTCTATACCCGCAGCTGTGCGCACCCCGCCCCCCGGCCGCCGCCTCGGGCCCCGCTGGAGCCCAGGAGGCCACCTGCCCCAGACGCACCTCCCAGCCTTCGATGTGGGACTGCAGCTGCTCCAAGGCCTCCAGCTTTTCCATCTGCCGCTTGGTCTCGTTGATGTTAGAGCAGACGGTCTTCATGGCCTGCAGGGCGCTCTGGACCGCGGGGTGGTCGGGGTGCTTGCCGGGGGTCCTCTTGGCGAGCTCCTGGCGGGGAGGTGGGGACAGGGATGAGGCACACCAACCCAACCCGCAGGGGACCAAACACGGCGTCCACGTCACCTGGCCCTGAGCCAAATCCCAGCAACGCTCGGTACAAACCGGGTGTCCTGGGGCTGGGGAACACCATTCATTCATTGACTCATTCATTCATTCATTCAGTGTCCCCTGAGCGCCTTCTTCATTTGTCACCAAACAGAGGAAAATTCCTCACCTGGCAGGTATTACATTCCAGTAGAGGAGATGAGCCCAAATGAAGAGAAATGACGTGTACAAAACACTGTCAGGTGGTGATAAATACCAGGAAGGCAAATCCGAATGACGGGCTAGAAGGTCTGGGGAAGGGAAGTGTTCTTTCAAATGGGGAGATCAGGGCAGGCCTCTCAGAGGAGGTGACATCTGAACAGAGACTCCGGATCAAGCAAGGGAGGGAGTCCTGCCAAACTCCTGGGGAAGACCGTGCAACACAGAGGGTACAGCTAACGCAAAGGATCTGAGGTCTGAGCATACGGGACACGTCATGAGGAAGAGTGAGGAGGGCACGTGGCTGGAGGAGAGTAAATGAGAAAGAAAGGAAAAGAGACAGAGAAAAAAACAGAGAAGACAGAGATCAGGAGGTCAGAGAGGCAGCCACACATACTGACCCCAAAGAGCCCCAGTTTTCCCAGCTGTAGAATAATATAAAAAACATCCCACCCAGGGCACCTGGGTGGCTCAGTCAGTTAAGCGTCTGACTCTTGCTTTCGGCTCAGGTCATGATCCCACGGTTTGTGGGATCGAGCCCCACGTAGGGCCCTGCACTGAGCCTGGAGCCTGCTTGGGGTTCTCTCTCTCTCTCTCTCTCTCTCTCTCTCTCTCTCCCTCTCTCTCTCTCTCTCTCTACCCCTCCCCAACTCATATGCTCTCTCTCTCAAAAATAAAGAAACTTAGGGGTGCCTGGGTGGCTCCGTCAGTTAAGCATGCAACTTCAGCTCAGGTCATGATCTCACGGTTCGTGAGTTCGAGCCCTGTGTCGGGCTCTGTGCTGACAGCTCGGAGCCGGGAGCCTGCTTCCGATTCTGTGTCTCCTCTCCCTCTGCCGCTTCCCTGCTCACACTCTGTCTCTCTCTCTCTCTCTCTCTCTCTCAAAAATAAATAATAAACATTAAAAAAATTAAAAAATAAATAAAATAAAGAAACTTAAAAAAAAAAACCACCTTCACAAGGACCAGACCGTGTAAAGGGCCCCTCTCCCATGGCCCCCCCCACCACTGCCCACCCTGGCCACAAGCACAGGCTGGGACATGCTGAAGGTCAGCCTCACGGTCATGGAAGGGCTTCAGCCACATGGTGAGTGTGACGAGACAGAAAGTGGGGAGGGAGGACCTGTAGGACCTCAAGTCCGCAGGGAGGGTTTCCCAGCGGGGTCACTCAACCAGCGGGGTCACTCAACCTGGCAGAGAGAGGTTTTCCTTTACCACCCGACCCAGACATGCCCAACGGTTCCAGTATCTCCCCATCTCTCCGCTGCCTTGAAATCACAGGTGTGACGCTTTGGCATGCCACACGTGGGTGCCAGGGCTGGCTCCGCCCCTCGGACAGGTCACCAGCTGGGTGACCGTGGGCCAGTCGCCCTACGTGCTGAAGAGCAGTGATAAGGGGGGTGGCAGCAGTGAAGGCCCACTCAGCCTCTGCTCTGTGCTTGCGAGCAGGGGCTGTTACTGTCCCCTTTAACAGATAAGGAGGTCGAGGCACAGCAGCACAGCCCACGACCTCCCAAAACTAAAAGGACGACGCAGACCTGTCCGTCTGGGTCCGTTCGTGGTCATGGCGAATCGGAGACCCCAGGGAAAGGGCCTCCGTGGTGAAGTGCGTAGCTGGCAGGCATTCAGTCCATGCTGGCCACCATCAGTCTGTCGCTGACAACACGTGCTGTGACAGCAAGCAGCAATCTGGCCCCTGCCAGCCTGTCGTTCGGAGCACTCCCAGCAGAAGACCCACCTCCGAAACATCCCTTCTCCACTCACATCGTTTCTGCCCCTGCCTGAAGATGAGCGGCCCCTTGTCTGGAGCATAGGTCCTCGCGGGCCTGAGGCCCAGATGTTCTGCAACATCAGGACCCTGAGGATTTTACTGAGCACCTGCCATGTGCCAGGGACACGCCCCAGGGGGAGCAAGGAAGGGGCAGATGGAACCGTCTCTCTGGCAAAAGGCACTCCCACGGGGGAAGGGGGACCACACGACAGCCCTGAGTGGTGAACACAACAGAGATGAGTCGGACCAGAGGAAGGACGGTGTGTGACCCGAAGCTGTGAAATAAAGGGGTGAAAGCAGGTGTCCCGCCCCGGGGGAGGGGCGCTCCGCGAGGCTGCCGCTGCTCACTGGGCAGGAAAGAACCTGAACCAGCCTGGGAGGCAGAGCTCAGCCCAGAGGCAGGGTGGAGGGCGGGCGCCGCGAGGGGGGCAGCACGGGAGCTGGGGCAGCGGGAGCCACGGTGGGGAGAATTCTGACTTCCGGTGTCTTCTCGCAGGATCCCTGGCGGGTAAGGAGCTCATTTCCTAACATCAGAGTCAGAGGAGGACTCCAAGGGACTATCCCAAAGTATCCTGAATGGTATACAAAGAACTACGGTGCATCAGCACAAAAGATAATCACCCAACAGAAAATGAGCAAAGGATATGAAGAGGCAATGGTCAAAAAATGAACCCACCACCACCATCCTGGTCCAGCCAGCTGCCACCTGAACCGCCAAAGTCAAACTCGGCCCCCACTCCCCACTCACGGTCCATTCTCCACACACGGCCAGAGGGATCCTGCCAGAACGACGTGAGACCCTGTCCTTCCCCTGCTCACAACCTTCCTAAGGCACCTACAACACTCAGAGAAGACAAAGACCCCGCAGTGGCCCACAAGGCCCTGCCTAGCTGGCCCCATCGCCTCTCTGACCTCACTCCCCTGCTCTCTCCCTCAGATCCTCCTCTGGCCTCCTCACTGTTCCTCGGACACAGTCCTGCCACAGGGCCTTTGCACTAGCTATGCCCTCTATCTGGCAGACTCTTCCCCGGGCTACCTGTACGGCCCCCTTCCTCACCTTCTCCTGGTCTCTGCTCAAAGGTCACCCTCGTAGCCCATCACCTGGTCCTTACCAACCATCTTGGCCTGAAATATTTCTGCTCCACAGCAACACGACAACTCTACAAACATGTTCATTTCCTATTCGTCCACTGACTGTCTCCCCCAGCAGAGTGGCAGTCCCACAGAGGTAGGGCTCTGGGCCGTTTTGTCCACTGTGCACCTAGCACCTGGGATGAAGCCTTCCACGTAACAGGGACTCCACAGCAGTTGGGGAACGAATAAACGGCCTTAAAACCCTCCGATGGTGCAGCACCAGCCAGAACCCTCCCCTGGAGGGAATCGGGAAGACTCCCGGGAATTTGCCAAGAGAAGAACACGCTCACTGTGGGGTTCGCTGGTTTCCAGGGCTGCCCGCCTCCTCCCCCCACCGCTCGCCGCCCATAAAGGTTCTTCACGTGCCAGCTCTGAGCTGTCCGTGTCCCAACTCCGGGAAACACGCCAGCCCCCGGCCATCGGGGCACTGAGGGAACAGCAACAAACAAAACAGGCCTAAACCCCTGCCCTGGCCAAGCCGACGCCCTAATGAGGAGTCAGAAAAAATCAATCCGTACACCAGGAGTCATAGAACAGAATGTGAGCTAGGGACAGGGACTGTGAAGAAAAATTAAAACAGGGTGAAGGGACAGAGAATGGCAGAGGTGTTTCTTCTGCTATAGCTGGGGTGGTCAGACAAGGCCTCTCCACGGAGGGGACAAGTGAGCAACAGAGCCCTGACGAGATGAGAGAGCGAGCCTCAGGATATCTAAGGTAATGATGTCCCTGAGGAAATTGCAAGTGCAAAGGCCCTGGGGCAGGAACCTGTTGTGTTCAGAGGGTGGCAAGGGGACAGATGTGGCTGGAGCAGAGTGAGAGGGATGGGAGAAGAAGCAGAGGGGGTCAGAGAGAAATACAGATTAACTGTGTAACACCTTACAGGTGTCAGTGAGGAGGAATCTGGATTTAAATGTGAGTGACAGGGAGCTGCTAGAGGGTTTTGAGGGAAAATGACGTGAACTGGCTCAGACTTACCTGCTGAGTTGAGAAGAGACGGCGGGGCACAAGGGCAGGGGCAGGAAGACCCAGTGGGGGCTGTGGCAGGGGCCCAGGGAGCGAGGTGTCGTGAAGCAGCTAGAAGGGCTGAACTCAAGAAAGAGTCCAAAGGCAGAGTCAATGGGGCCTCCTAATAGACTGGATGTAGGGTGAGCCAGAGACAGCTTGGGTTTGGCCTGAGCAAGCAGAAAAAAGAGGCCATTTATGGAAATGGGGACAAGGGGGTGGCAGGGCGGGGAGACCAGTCTGGGGGAAGGGGAGAGCCAAGCATTTCGTTTTGGGCACGTCAGATAGGAGACGCCTGTCTGACATCCAAGTAGGGAAGCTGAGTGGGCAGGAACACAGGTCTGGAATTTGGCCGACAGGTCCAGGCTGCAAGCTGGACACAGAGATGGGATTTAAAGCCCTGGGAACGTCCACAAAATACTTGTACATGGATGTTCATGGCAGCTTTGTTCGTAACGGCCAGAAAGCGCAAACGACCCAAATGTTCGTTAGTGAATGAATGGATAAAATGTGGTTCTATACAGCGGAATGTTATTCATCTAAAAAGGGAACGAAGTTATGATTCAGGCTGCAGTGTGGCTGAGCCTGGAAAGCACTGTGCTAAGGAAGAGAAGCCAGACACAAGAGGCTGCATATTCTAGGATTCCATCGAAAAGAAAGGTCCAGAGCGGGCAAATCCACAGAGGCCGGAAGTAGATGAGTGGTTGCCAGGGGCTGAGGGAAAGCGGAGTGACTGCTAATGGGTCTGGAGTTTCTTTGCAGGGTGATGAAAATAGTCTAAAATTATCATGATGAAGGTTACACAAATTTTGAATACATTTTTTTTTTTTCTTTAAAGGCCACAAAGTGGATGAGGCCACTCGGGAGCAAGTCTAGAGAGAGAAAAGGCCCAAAGACTGAGCCCTGGGCCCACTTGTGAGTGGAGGTCCGAAAGGTGAGTCACCAGCTGAGGAAGTGGAGGGGAAAGGGCCAAGGACATAGGAGGCAAAGGAGAACGGGGGGGCTGGAGTGGCAGCTGCCCCCTTTTGGGCTGAAGGGCCCGTCCAGCTTGCCCTGCACCTGCCTTGACCCGTCTCCATTACGCACCAGGCCCAGTCTGACTGGAGATGGGCAGGGACACGTTCACCACTGGGGGTCCTGAGCCACGCCAGCAGCTGGTGCACAGTGGCCCAGTGAGATCTGTGCATCACCAGGAAACAACCGAAAGGGGCAGTGACAGTCAGCCTCCCCTCAGGCACCTGTCATTTGAGCACTAGGGGCATTACCCCAAACCTGAATCATTTCCCTGGAAACACTGATGGAAAACTCAACAAAGCCTAAAAATGCCAACTGTCTATCCTGAGCCTGGGCTGGAAGCTGAGATAGAATGTTCCGGCTATTCTTAGGCAATGTTCAACTTCAGCCTTTTTCGGGCTGCTCCCAATGAGGCTTTCAATCTCGCCTCTTCTGTCTTCCCCCCCGGGCTCCTTGACCCTGTCTGCCTACTGGCTTCGGAGTTCAGCTCAAACAAGGGGGCTCAGAGGGCCACAGGGACATCTGTGAGGGCGTCAGCATTGCAGGGGCCGGAGGAGGAAGCTTGAGGGTTTGGGCTCATGGCATCGTCTTTTAAAATCCGCTGGAAAATGTGACAGGAAGGAGGGACTCAGGAGGGGTAGGAAGAGTTGTCCACAATCCCAGCTGTTCTCTGATGCAAACGTTCCAGCTGTGGGTGCCAGAGGCCAGGGCACAGAGCAATTCTGTCAGGCGGGGAGCATGGCACGTCCCCGAAGGAATCCAAGGGCCTGCTGGCTGGTCCCCGGTGCTATCTGCACTCCCGGTAAACACAGCTGGAGACCGAGGAAACGGGGCAAGTAAACAGCCATTTGGTCAGGACAGCAAACCCACAGCCAGGCTGCATCATCATTTCCTGTGGGCAGTTTCTCTAGTTCTGTTCTTCTCCGTCTGCTCTCCTGGGAATCCAGAGCCCATAGATCCCACCAGACCAAACTGTGGCCTCCCATTGCGAGCTTAGAGTCCGCCCCCATACATGGGTCTAGCTCCACTGCTCGTTAAAATACGTTACGGAAACAGCCACTCCCCACACCCGCTGAGACCCCAGACTTTTCCAAGGTCCAGAAACCAAAGGGTTAACACCTAGGAAGCCTCGGTTGGGCTGTGGGGCTAGAGTCGGCCTTTGCTCTAATGGGTCAGACGTTCAAGGTTTTAAAACCCAGGAAAGAAGGAACAGAGCAGCCACTGAGCCACAAAACACAAGGCCACCGACCTTCCCAGACCCCTGCTTAGGGAACTGAGAAGGTCAGCATCCCCAGAACCCAAGCACTCTGGCAGCTTAATTCCCCAAAGTGCTTAACAGGCAGGGTAGCCTCATGGTTGGAGGGCGGCCCTCTAGAAAAGGGCTCAAATCGTGAGCCCTACAGCTCCCCTACTATGTGGCCTGGAACTGGCCACTTCCTTCCTCTGTGCCTCAGTCTCCCAAGTGGGGCTAACCGCAGGGCCTCGCTCATCGAGTTGTTCTAAGAATTAAGTGAATAGATGTCCGACCATCTGTATGAATAACAGCCGTCTGTGTTAATACAAACCGCGTATTACACGTGAGTAAACTGAGGCCCAGAGAAGTGACGTGCACCAAGTCAGGCAGCGAGTAAATGGTGGAGCTAGAATTGAAATCCCAGCAGCCTATGGCTGCAAAGCCTGGCTCTACCCCAGGGGTCAGCAGAGTTTTTCTGCAAAGGGCCAGATAGTAAATATTTTAGGCTTTGTTGGCCGCATCCGGCCTCTGTGACACAGTCTTCTTTGTTTGTTTTTTGGGTCTGTTGTTTTTTTTTTTTAACAACCCTTTAAAAAAATGTAAACATCATTCTTAGCTCCTGTGTTGTACAAAAACAGGCCACGGGCTAGGTCTGGCTCACAGGCCACAGGGTTGGCAACCCCTTGCCCTAAACTGCTACAGAGCCCTGCCTCTTAAATGCAGGCATCCAGTGCACGTTTGGAAAACACCACCAGACAGACCTAATGAAGCACACCTGTAGGTCCAGTTCAAGCCACAGGCTACCAGTTTGCAAGTTCCACCTGGAGCTCCTTCTGCACCAAGGTGAAGAGCTAGAGACACACGGCATTTCAAACACGTGTTTACGGGTCAAGAGCAGCAGCGAGAACAACCACAGAAGGTCCTTTTGAGATCCCTGGGACAGACAAACAGCAGGAGGCCAGAGGAGGTACAGAGAGTACTGTCCCACCAGCCATGGCTGCACAGGTTAGAGGCCTCTGTTCACAGACCCCAGAAAGGGTCTGGTCCAGCTCAGAGACTCAAGGGTCCCCCACCATCTCCAGCAGAAAGCCAAGTTCAGGTTGGCCCTAGTAATCTTCCCCTCCCTCCGCTCTGCCTTCCAGTTGATGGAGCAAGGCCTCAATGACAATGATGTGGCCTCAATGACAGGTGCGTGAACGAGGCACCATCAGCCAAATTAATCCACCAGCAGGGACCCCCAAGGAACAGCCGTCAGATGCCAGGCCTTTGGGATGGAGCCAGGGCAGGCTTGGGCCAACGGCCACCATTTCCAAGGGTCGAAAACCCTGGGCGGAGAGCAGCGGATGGTGGCAGGGCCATCCACCCAGCTGGGGATCCACCCAGAAGCCAACTCTGAAGCTGAGAATTAAGATTTCTGGGGCGCCTGAGTGGATCAGTCAGTTAAGCATCTGACTCTTGATTTTGGCTCAGGTCATGATCTCGGGGTCATGGGATCGAGGCCCTTATTGGGCTCTACACTAGGCATGGGGCCTGCTTGAGATTCTCTCTCCCTCTCCCTCTGCCTCTGCCCATCCCCTGCTCGCTCTCTCGCTCTCTCTCTCTCTCTCTCTCTCTCTCTCTCACACACACACACACACACACACACACAATAAATAAAAAATTAAAAAATAATAATAATTAAAAAAAGAATTCTTGGGTCACCACCCAAGCAGCAAATCTTCCCTGGCCCACCCTACCAACGCTAAATCAAAGGTGGCTAAACAGTGAAGAAGACAGCAGGTGTGTGGTTTGAGCTCAGTGCACCCAGCATCACCCGTATCCTCTTCTGCAAACAGCCAGGACAGTGATGAGGAGCTCCCGCATCCCCCACCCACCGGCTTGTGGCCTGTGGGGTCGTGTGATTGGTTGGAGGTGGGAGCACATGACATAAATCTGCACCAATTAGAGCTCGTTTGCTCAGAGTGACTGGGTCAGGCGTGGAGCACCTGATCCTGATATCAGCCAATGAAAACATAGCGCAGCCCAGCTCACAGTCACTGGACCACGTCTCAACCAATCAGAGCCCAACACTGCCCAGCTCGTAGCCACTGGGGTAAAGTGCAAGCTCAAGCACCCGGGAGAAGAAGAAAGGGCACAAGCAAAGATTTCATGTAATTGGCTCACATTAAACCACATGACTCAGGCCCAAGCCACTCAGAACATCACATTCTTCCGGCCACAGGTGGCCAAAGCCTGAGGGACTCTGGGAACTCATGTCAGAGCTACTAAAAGAAAGGTTCCCTCTTTCCCACTATCCTTGAACTTTGGGAGGTGTGAGGCCAGGGTAACACGACCACCTGGTACCACACGGAAAACAGAGCTGAACAGTGGAAAGCAGAAGGTCCTGGAGGGATCCGGCCCGGCCCAGAGCCAGCACCACCCCTATACGTCTCAGCTACTTGAACTCACAAGTGTTTTGATTAAGCCAGTCAGAGCTGGGTTTCCTGTCACTTCTATTGCAGAGAGAGGAGCTGGGTGAACATCTCACCTTGAGGAGAAGGGGGTACTTGCAAATCCTCTGAATTGGAGACAGCAGGTAGCCCTCCAGAGGGATGTCTGTGGTCTTCCGGCCTCCCAGAAGCATGCAACTCTGCAAAAGGACATAAGACCTTCATTAAAACTCACCAGGGATGGCAAAGGGATTTGGCCACCTTCAAAGAACCATGGGGAGCACTCTTAAAACACTGCGACAGACTTTGGAAGCAATTTAGCAACACCCAGGGGAGATGAAAATATGCATCTCTTCAAGCCAGCACAAAGCCCAGATCAGGGGCTGGCAGTCGACGGCCCGTGGGCCAAATCCCGCCCACTGCCTGTCTTGGTAACCAAGGATTTCCTGCAACAGAGCCACATCTATTTGCTTTCGTGCCATATCTGGTTGCTTCCAAGCCACCACGGCAGAGCTGAGGAGTTGCAACAGAGACCATGCAGTCACAAAACCTGAAATGTTTACTGTCTGGCCTTTTACAGAAAAGCTTGCTAACTCCTGATCTATAGGAACTATCGGAGCTTCGAGACACGCACCAGACGCAGGAGCATGGACGTTCAAAACTGCCTCGTATGGAATAGCAAACAACGCAAAGCGAGGTACAGAGCCATCAACTGCTGGCGTTTTGTGAGTTCGAGCCCCGCACTGGGCTCTGTGCTGACAGGGTACAGCCTGCTCAGATCCTCTGTCCCCCTCTCCTTGCCCCTCCCCAGCTTGCTCTCGCGTGCTGTCTCTCAAAAATAAACAGTAAAATTAATTAAAAATAATCTCTAAAAAAAATAATAAAAATAACCATCAACTGAAGACTGGGGAACTACGCCTATGGTAGACTGACACAATTGCCACACTAAATGGCAGTAAAAACGGGGGACCTGACAGTCGCAGAGGGACACAGAGGGACCCCAAACACCAAAGGATGTGCATGGTATGAACCCATCTACAGAAAGCTTTTAAAAACACACAACACAGGGGTGCCTGGCTGGCTCAGTCGGTTAAGCATCTGACTTCAGCTCAGGTCACGATCTCTGGGTTCATGGGTTCGAGCCCCGCATCGGGCTGTCTGCTGTCAGCACAGAGCCTGCTTCGGATCCTCCATCCGCCCCCCCTCCCCGCCTCTCCCATGCGCGCGCTCTCTCTCTCTCTCTCTCTCCCAAAAATAAACATCTAAAGAAAATAAAATAAAAACACACAAAACCAGGCATTGCTTATGGAGAACACATCTATAGTGAAATACAAAAACATGGGTGGAAAAAAAAATAATAAACCAAATTCTAATGGGGGGAGAAGTTACCTCTGTAGAGGGAAGGTAACAGGATCTGGAAAGTGAACTGGGTCCCCCACCATGCCCCTCACAGTCCTGTCCCTGGGGCGTACTATGTGACCAATATATGCATGCATGCATGCATGCATGCACGAATGAATGAATGAATGAATGGACAAACGAATGACACAAAGGATGAACACACTGTCAGCACATCCCACAATCTCCGCCTTCCTCCTCAACACCATGCTGGCAGACTGCAAACGAAACAGGAACTCTCGGGAAAAAGAATTCTCATTCATTCATTCATTCATTCATTCCACGAATTTACACTGTGTGCTTGCTATGTGCTGGGCGCAGTTCCAAGCACGAGGAAACCTGCCCAGCAAAGCAGACAAATTCCCTGCTTATACTGCAGTGAAAATGAGACCAGGGAACATTTACCGTGCACTTACGACGTGCTAGGCTCTGTGCCTCGTGCTCTGCCTCTATGTAAAGTTCATCGTTGCAGCCCCCGCAAAAGCAGGGGTACTACCCCCCCCCATGACAACTGGCGCAGAAAACTGAAAGAACAGGTCCAAGACTCAGGGGTGCTGCCTTCCACGGATCTCAAGGGGCCCTCTCCTTGGAGAAGCAAGACCCCGGGGCCCCCAGGGCCCCGGCTCTGACAGGAGCTGCGTGGCCCCCGCACCTCCCCCAGGCACAGACGGGGGATCGGAGCTGTGGCAGCTGGGAGATGCCAGGCCCCACACTGTTCACACTCGGGCCTTTGTCCTCTGAGCCAGTGCTCAGCACAAGCTGCCCTGGTGATGTCAGCTCCGGGCAGAGAGAGGGGAGCCTGGGGGTAGCGGAGTGCTTTCCAGAAGCCCCCAGGACCTGGCGGGAGAAGGGCCGGCCTCTTTGTCCGGGATCAAGGGGTTTTCACATAACTGTCAAAGCTGCCAACCGCACTTCTCCCCCAAACACTCCAAATTCCTGTTTCGCTTTATTTTCATTTAAGAGAAAAAAAAAAAAGAAGCAAACACACGTTGAGTTGCCATTCACTATTCCAGCAAGATCACACTCCAGGCACAGTGGGAAGAACTTCGGCGAATTATCTCTCTAAATTCTCCTCCTTCACAGAACCGACTCGGGTGAGTGCATTTACTACATGTATGCTGCAATAAAAAAGCTTTTTATAAACCTCAGATCCCTTCCATTATCCAAATGCTCCTTCATTATCTAGCCCTTTCCCTCCTTCTGATCTCACTTCCTCCCATACTCTCCATTCCAGCTACCCTGGCTTCTAGCTATATCTCAAACAGGCTCCTACCTCAGGGCCTTGGCACTTACAATTCCTCTACCTGGAATGCTTTCCTCCCAGATACTCCTTGCCGCTCTCTCTCTTTAACTCCCTCAAAACATCCTGTCATCCTTAATGGGGACTATTTCTTCCGGGGGATTTCATACCACATGACAATCCCATAAGTTTCTCCTACTAGAATAGCTGCTCCACGAGAGGGAGGACTTTTCTTGCCTTGGTCACTGCTATTCCCCAGCACTTAGCATGAATGAGTAAACGAACACATTACCCCCATTTTACCGACAAGAAAACTGAGTCACAGAATGATGCAGTCGCCATTCTATCTCGCAGCTAGCACACAGCACGTCGTGAGCGGAAAGCCAGAGCCTGTCTATTCGCAACGTCTTAACACTCCATCAGAGACTCAAGACAGCTCTCCTGCAGGTGGCCAAAAGCTGGGAGACACCAGCAAAGAGGGGGAAAGATGACGAGCTTGCATTCGCAACGTCTTAACACTCCATCAGAGACTCAAGACAGCTCTCCTGCAGGTGGCCAAAAGCTGGGAGACACCAGCAAAGAGGGGGAAAGATGACGAGCTTGCTGGCACTCCATGTGTCCTCCCCCTGCCCGATCCGGCCCAGCCCAGCTGTCGCTAGGAAAACGGCAGCCTGGTGCACCAGGAAGACTGCAGGAGAGAGAGAGGAAGGAAGGAAGGAAGGAAAGAAAAAGCGAGGCCCTTCCCTTCCCACACCCTTGCAAACACCATCCTGGCATCTTCCTGCTTCTCAAGACACGGCTGAGCCCAAGAGGACACCCCCAGAAAGAGGGACCGTCAGCCAGGCCTAGATAGAGCCTGGGCAGCGGGGACTGTGGGACTAAGGTCAGCAGGTGGGTCACCGAAACAGGGTCGCGTGTGTGTGGTCTTGTGCTACGCGACTTCATCTCTGCTTTTGGCCCAGACTCCTGAATGAATATAAGTACAAAACTGGAAACGTAAAGGTGCAGGTGGCAGTAACAAACGGCATCGGCCCCGAATGCTAAGGCACTTGACACAAAAGGAAATCCATTGACCCATCTGCCTTTCCTCAGACGCTCACTGGAACTGGACCACAAGCATCAGGAGCTCACTAGCGAAGGAAACATACATTTTGAATCAAAATTCTGGAAACACTCTGTCAGAGACTGTGCATCAGGGAGAAGTACACGTAAGAATTTTATCATGCAGGTTGGCTCTCTGGGCGCGTGGTTAACACTCCTTATGCTACGGCCCGTAGCCACTCTACTCTTGGGTGCTCTATTCTCTATGTGCCCTTGGGAAATAAAGCAGTACTTGGGGGCGGGAGTGTTGGTCTTTGACTGAATGAGCAGGGGATTTAGAAGCGAAGGATCGAGGGGCGCCTAGGTGGCTCAGTTGGTTAAGTGTCCAACTTTAGCTCAGGTCATGATCTCACGGTCTGTGAGTTCGAGCCCCGCGTCGGGCTCTGGGCTGGCAGCTCAGAGCCTGGAGCCTGCTTCGGATTCTGTGTCTCCCTTTCTCTCTGCCCCTTCCCTGATTGCGTGCACTCTCTCTCTTGCTCTCAAAAATAAATAAACATTTTAAAACATTAAAAAAAATAAAAGAAAGATCAGGATTTGAACCCACGAGAACATCAATCACTTTTCACGTACTCTTAGGAAGTCGCTGAAGATTTGAGATTCATCACAATCACCTGTGGCAAAGGCTATGCGGTGTCCCCCAAGGTATTCTTCCACGGCAACATTATTGCCATCTGGGCACACAGCTACATGCCCCAGCCTTCCCTGCAGCTGGGTGTAGCCGTGTGACTAGGTCCCGGATGTGAGTAGAAGAGATGTGTGCAACTATGCCTTTAAGAGGAGAAGGGCAGGCCCCCCTTCCCGCCCTTCTGCATCCCACTACCTGGAACGTGGAAGTGGTGAGAAGTCCACTTACACCCTGCTGATGAGGGTGCACACTAGGGCACTGGCTCCTGACACAAGGGCCCCTATACCGGCCCCAGACTGTCTATATCCGCACTGTTAACATGAAAGAGAAACATTTATCTTGTTGAAACCGCTGTGATTTGGCATGTCTGCAGAGCAGGCAAATGTATATCTTAGTTCATACACAACAGATAGTGGCTGGTAAAGCCCCAAGGAAGTCACAAATGAGAACCTTCATCCACAAGCCAAGCTCTGCAACTACAGAGCCTGTAGAGCGAAGGCCATCACGGATGTCTGGGGTGTGGCCCGACCCATATCTAGTCCCAGCTTACTTCCACAAGCGCAAGCCAACGCCCTCTCGGGCTCCACCCCACCCTTAGGGCCGGTGGTTTGGGTAGAGTTGACTCTGCCCTCCAGCTCCAGAAGTAGCCAATCAGCAACGACCAACCTCTCCATCTAGAACAACTGGTTCAGGGATAGGGTCTTGAGTCAAGCTGAGCCAATGAGCATCAGACCCAGGATTCTTGCTGTTACTACTGAGCTAAGGGGAGCTCTCTTATCCTAAGGCTGCTCAGTTATCAGAGGTATGAGCACAAAGCTGCTGGAGGCCACGTTGGCAACCCCAAGGAGACAGCCTCCCTGAGAACGGAACCAAGGCGGGGCAACGCAGAACCAAGAAACACGTCCCTGATGACATATTTACACCCCTAGATTCTCAGTGCCTGAAGCCCTCTGGGGTCTTAAACTTCCCAGAAAAGCGAACCCATGTATTTTTTTTTTTTTTTTTTTTTTTTGGCTTAAGCCAATTTTAACTGGGCTTTCTTTCACTCATAACTAAATAATCCTAATAATACAATTATTACTACCATTGACACCACTCTTTTCAGGGTCACGACTTTAGACCAGAAATTGGCAAACTTGGCCCGAGGGCCAGATCCAGCCCTCTGCCTGTTTAGTAAATAAACTTTCCTGGAACACAGCCACGCTCACGCCTTTATATATTATTTATGGCGGCTTCCATGCTACCAGGGCAGAACTGAGTCACTGTGACAGAGAGCGCATGATGCAAAAAGGCAAAAATGTGGCCCTTTCCAGAAAACGTCCGGCGATCCCAGCGTTACCCCAGCTGTCATGCCCAGCCGACCCGGGCAGCACAGGTCAGCGCGAAGCTGTCTCGTGCCCAGGGATTCGCAAGGCCGAAGCCGAGGGGAAGACAAGTAAACTTACCAAGAGGAAGGCGCGGACAGTGGGGATCTTGTTGAGCTCCACAAGCAGCCGCAGGGCCTTCTCGTGGTTGCTGCAATATTCCTCGTACACGCAGAACTTGTCCTTCTGCAAGACAAGGACAGAGCCTGTGGGAGACAGCCCGTGGCAGGAGAGCAGGTACTCTGAGATGTGCTGACAGCTGGGCCAGCCTGGGAGGAAGGACTGGCCCAGAGCCTGAGCGACCACACAGCAGGAGGGGTTTCAGGTAAGGTGGCTCCCACTCGCTGCAGGCCTCGCAGCCTCCACTCCTGTCCCCATTCTTCACCCAGCAGCCTGAGTAACCTTTCAGGAAGCAGCACAGCCCAGGGTCAAGTGCACGGACTCAAGCCAGCAACCTGGGATTGAATCCCGGCTCTGCATTTACAAGCGTGAACCTGGGCAAGGTACCTGACCGCTCTGTGTCTCAGTTTCCTCATCAGTGGAGTTATTAATAGGCCTTAACTCATGGGGTTGTTATAAGAATTAAATGAGTTAAAACATAAGGTTTCAGCATATAGTAGGAGCTCAAGAAGTGTCCGCCCTTAGTATTAAAGCACAAGTCAGACTGTGTCACATCCCTGCTTAAAACCCCCCAGTGGCGCGGCACCTGGGTGGCTCAGTCAGTTGAGCATCCGACTTCGGCTCAGGTCATGATCTCACAGTTGATGAGTTCGAGGCCCGAGTCAGGCTCTGTGCTGACAGCTCAGAGCCCGGAGCCTGTTTCAGATTCTGTGTCTCCCTCTCTCTCTGCCCCTCCCCAGCTCATGTTCTCTCTGTCTCAAACATTTAAAACAAAAATTAAAAAACAAAACAAAACAAAAACCCAGTGATATTCTATTACACTACAAATGAAATCCAACACTTGATTATGAATTTCAAGGGCCAGATACATGACCCTGTCTTTCTCTGACATCATCTCACTGGCCTTCTATCTACTCCTTGACTTTGCCAGCCTATTCCTACCTCAGGGCCTTTGCACTTGCCATTTCCTCTACCCAGAACACTATGCCCCCAGGCCTGACTACTCTCCAACTCAAATTCCACCTCCTCAAATGCCACCTGGATTACCCTAGCTAAAGCAGCCATCCAGGTATGATCTGGAATTATTCAGATTATTTGTTTATCTGTCTTTTCTGCAGGGTAGTCCGCTCCCTGAAGGCAGTGGACCACGTCCGTCTTGCTCACTGAGGTATTCCCAGACCCTGGCACAATGCCTGGCATACAGTAGGCCCCTCGATGAACACTTGCTAAATAACTGACCTTAAACACCTACCACGTGCAATGCCCTGTATATACGAACGTAAAGAATCTAGATAAAGCTCAGGAATGTGGGGGAGAAAATAGATCCCTGGTCTCTGACACATAGCAGCGACAGCCTTGAGGCAAGGGGATACCTCTGTTGACCTCCAAACGCCCCCTAAGCCCCAAGTCGGACTCTTTCCAATCTAGAGGTCATCTGTGGGTCACCAGGTCTGTAACCATCCGTCAGGGCTTCTGGGACCAACAGGAAGCTTTGCACTGAACATTCTTGGTTCCAAAAGGCTCACACAATACTGCTTCCCAGCCCGCCAAACCCTAAACAAGGATGTCCTGGGTAAAGCCGCTGGACAGGAAGGGCTGAAGGGCCTTGACCTTGCACTGGGGGTTGGGCAGGAGACCCCAAGAAGCTGAGGAAGGAAGAGGCGGGTCTACAAAGCAAGTAACTCATCTTGTTTCTAAACAAACCCCCCAGTCATCCTGCCGACGGGCGGCTACAGGAAGCAGAAAACCAGAGAGGAGAGAGGATGGGTTTCAGAATCAGTAAGCCGCCCCCACCCGCCCGGGCTCGCCTCTGGGGGCTCCGTGTGCACCCTCTGAGCAGACGCCCTGAACAGCAAAGGGCCCACAGCCAGAGCCACTGGCCGACACGGAGCACTTAGTACACGCCTCGCGCTAGTCTCTTGGAAAGAGGGTAAACCCATTCGGTCCTCGCAGGAACCTGCCAGGTGGTTACTGGACCCGCCCCACTCACACGTGGGAAAACCAAGGCCAAGTCCTGAGCCCGGGGTCTCACAGCCTCTCTCAACTCCCCCTTGCTGCCATGAAGCTCTGGGGCCTGACCGAAGATGGGGATGGGAGCGGGAGGCAACAGGGGGACAAAACCCAAGCCACAACACCACAAACAAAGCTCGGACGGGACTGCAGAGAATGATGAAAAAGTTACTCGAGAACCAGACCGCCTGGGTAGGAAACCCAGCCCCAGGCTCCCTAAGTAGCGGGTGTGGCCCTGGACAAGCTGCTTCACCTCTTTACGCCTTGGTTTCCTCATCCGCCAAACAGACATGATAACAGCCCCTCACTGCTTGCGCTGCAGGCGGGGTAAATAACTTAATATTTAATATAACTGGGACACGATGAACTCTATATAATATTTCAAAATTCCTCGAAAAGTATTAGCTACAAACACAATGGGCAAACATGAATATTAGAGAAAAACACCAAAACAGACAACGTTAGGATCATCCGGGAGAAACGGCCCTGACGCCTACCTCCAAGGAGCGGCCACAAATGACCTCAAACGTTACAAGACACAAGCCACATGTTCCAAACACTACCACCAATGTCTGCATGCACACGGAAACACACAGAGTCCCCGACCATCTCCCTCACCCAGTGTCTGCAGACGCGCAAGGGCAGGGAAGGGGAAAAGGGGACCCCAGCATCCCCGCCCCCGCCCCCCGCACACACGCTGCCCAAGCGGACGCTTTCCATTTCCAGTGGTCTCCAGTGAGCCCACGGGGCCATCAAGGCCCGTGGAGACTGGTCAGGAGGTCTGCCCCACAGGGGTTCACCCAAGCGAGGACAAAAGATGTGAGGGAGGCCTCTAGACACAGGTGGAGCCAGGCCTCAGCTGCGGACCACGGGGAGGTGGGCTGCAGAGAAGAGAGAAAGGCCTTTCCAGTTGAAGGTGACAGGAAGTGGCCCGCCTGAGGCCTGCTCCTGCAGAGAAGGCCTGCAGGGCCCTATTACAGGGGGGGCTGGGCTCTGAATGCAGGCACATGAAGGACAGCAGGAGGTCCCAACCATATGTAAGGAGCTATAGCGACTGGGGGGCCCCTACTAGTGCTGTTCAGAAATAAGACACCAGAGCCCCTGAGACCGTAGCGGCATCAACCTCAACCTCATACGTGCGGTCGCAAGTTCTCCACCCAAGTTCACGGTCTGGCTTCCCAGGTTGCCAGCTCTGCGGCCTTGAACAAGGCATGTCATGTTTCAGAGCCTCTGCGTTCTCGTCCATAAATTGTAGACAATAACGGCTTCCCCACCAAGAGGCGGTTTGGCAAGATTATCAGGTGAACACGTTGTAAGTCCTTCGAATGGTCCAGAGCGAGGACTCACTAAGTCTTGGCTGGTATTAGTGTTGCTGTTATTGAGGCTGCTCTCACTACCATCGTCAGGACCTCGGGTGAACAGGTCTGTGAACAGGGTGGGGCACTGGGTGGGTAGGCTCTGATGGTGAAAAGAAGAGACGCCAAGTGGGGAGGAAGGGAGCTGAGTGGGTTCACAGGTTTAGACCAGGCCGGCAGGGAAAGGCACCAGGCAGAATCCGGGAAACGCAGTAGGCCTTGACCTCAGGTACGTCTCCCTTCTCGGCTGTGCAGTGTCCACCTCCCCCCACCCACCCCTGCCCTGTGAGCCCCGTGGGGGCGGGGCTTGCATCGGCTGGGGTCACTGCTGTAGTACTGGAGTCACCAGCAGGGAGCAGGCGTCGTGAGGACTTGATGAATGGAGGCAAGGAAGCAGGAGGAATTAAGAGGAGCCCAACAGACCTCAAACCAGCTCCCGCTCCTTCTAGATGACCCTGGTCCACTGCAGCCGCGGCCTCGGCTCTTTGCTGGGACGTGCCTGGTTTTACCCACCCGCCACCCATTCCCCCTTGTTCGTTCTGGTCATGGGCCCCAACTTTTCCCCTGGGAACCACCTCCTCCACTGAGCCCACTGACCCCACCCCACTCCCAGGCACCGCAAGTGAGCGCACGACCCAGGCCAAATCAATCAAAGAGTCCCCTGTCCTGGCAACGGTGGCCATGTGCCCCAAGCTGGGCCAAGGACAGCCCTCAATGACTCATGCTGGAATTACTGTGGAGAGAGGCTCTCTTTGAACTGTCACTGCCGAGCTGGCAGACTGTCAGCCTGAAGCTGCTAAAGGCCACGTCTGCCACCCTGTGAGGCACTCGGCCCCCCACCCCTCGAGAATGAAGCCAACACAGAGGAAATCAGAGCCTAAAGAGAAAGACCGAGTCCTGGAAACACCATATGGGGCCCTGGATCCAGCTATGCCTAAATCCCGCTCACTGGAATATTTCGTTTGTATGAGCCATAAAGTCTTTTTTGTTGGCTTAAGCCTACTTGAATTGGTGTTTTCATCACTCGCAATGAAGACAGTCCTAATAAATGCACGCTCTGAAAGGCGGGAGAAAATGAAAAACTGGACCCAAGCCTGGTGAGGTGACAGGGTCTCCCTGTCCACTTCCATCTGTACCCTGAAAAGACTGGGCCAGAAAGCAGAGGCAGATCTGTTTATTCTCACACGCTGACCCCAATCAAAGAGTGGCACTGGCTGGAACTGGTGAGAAGGAGTCTCAAGCCCCACCCCCACCCCAGGGAGCCCGAGGCAGAATGCTGTGATAGCAGTGAGGGGAGGCTCCCCCGAGCCCCTCTTCCGCTCTGTCATCCTCTCCTTCAGCTTGTGAAAACGGCAGGGGACCAGGACTTGAGGCTTGGAGAAGTTAAATTTAGCAAATGGAGACACCCCCTCCTCAAAACCATGCCCGGCTCCATCACTCCCCTGTCCTTGCCGGGAGCCTAATCCCAGCTGTGTCTCGGGGCCCCAGACCCTGCAGATATGGAAATGCTGCTTTTGACGGCTCAGAGCCCAAGTGTTCAATTTCCTCCCAGGGGCCCCACATGGGGCTTTGATTGTTGTGCCAAGAAGAAAGGGACAAGCAGTTGTGCACACACAGATGTGGTGGGCGGGGAGGATGTGAAGGAGGAGAAGTGGACAGATGCCAGCTGGGACAGCTGGGGGAGAGGGTCGAGCCCCCGGGGAGGCTTCACGGATCGTCAGAGGTGACGGCTGCCGCCCGCAACGGCCCGGCCCGGGAGCCTCGCTGCCTCCACGGACGCCATCTGCTCCAGGCCACTCCCTTTGCACCCAAAAAGACCGAGGCTCAGACGGAGGCTGGCCACGTGGACGCCTCCCCCATCGCAGAGGGAAGCGTGAGATCCCGGTCTGACTTTTGCGAGGGTTTCCCCAACGTATCATCCGCTTATCCGCACAGCTACAGGGAGGGGGTGAGAGCCACTCACACCGCACGACCCTGCTACAAACCTGCAATTCTTAGGGGGAGATCTCTATGGGATCTGCCCCCACGGCATCCCTGCACCCCCCCGCATCACTGACTCTGCACCGGCCACACCAGCCTGCCTGCCTTCCCCTCCGTGCACACCTGGTCCAGGGCCTCTGCCCTCGCGAGGGTCTCCCTCTGGAACGTCCCGCCCCCCCACACCCACCCCCACCCCCGGCCAAGATCATCCCACTTTACCATGCTCCAGAGGCCTGCCCTGAGGCAGTCGGGGTTGCCAGATAAAACACGGGACACCCAGACGAGAAACACGGGACACCCAGATGAGTCTGAATTTCAGAGGAACAACAAATCATTTCTTACTGGAAGTGTGTCCCAAACAGTGCATGAGACATACTCACACTAAAGAATTATCTTTCATTTGCCAACTTGCTCAGATGTCATGGGTGTTTTTGTTTGCTCCGTCTAGCAATCCTGTCCCTGACTTCCCAATGTCAAGCAACTTCGAGCGCAGTCACTCCTCGCACATCTGTATTTTATATCCTTCGTAACCCGGGTCACCATCTGTACTGGCATCCTCCGTTTCTGCAGCCTGCGAGCCTCACGGTGGCGACAATAAATCTGTCTTATTTAGGGCGGCATTCCTCAGGGCCAAGTACAGCGCCTGGCACACAGTAGGTGTTTAGGATGTATTTCAGGAAACTTAGCGTGTAAGGTGATGAAAAACATAAGCCCTGGGGCCAAATTACAATGGCCCAAGTCCCGGCTCCAGCATTCCCTAGCCGTGTGAGCTTGAATCATGATCTACCCTCTCTGGGCCTCCGTTCCCCTGTTTGTAAAGTGAGTACAATAACGATGCACACTGTCGAAGGTTGTTGTGAAGTTTTGATCAATTAAAATACGTGAAGCACTTAGAACAGCACCGGGCACAAAGAGAACATCTGTGCTAGTTTGCCATCAACTCAGTAGGTGGTGGTCAGGTTTTAGGGTGCCCACCCCCTCCTCCCGCCAACCATTCTCTCACTACTCCAAGCAACTCGGGAATCCTGCAGGAAGAGACAGACTATTGTGAAAAGCCATCAGCCTCTCCGACCAGCAGCTGAGTGGGAACCCAAGACACCCTCGTGGGTCGGGGGGTGGCCAAGCTGGGACTCACACCCAGGTCTGCCTGGCCCAGGTCCACCCTCTTGGCACTGGCTACCCTGTTGGTCATTCTGCGGCAGAAGGGTCCTGCCAGGCCAGGAGGTCACGGGAACCCCAGGACATGGTCGTTCCACAAGGAGCCCCGAGGAAAAGGGAGCCGCACTCCACATGGCATCGAGGGGAAGGAGAGACAACTAAAAACAGCACTAATCTGCAGGGACCGAACGGCTTCCCCCGTTCCTGTGGGCAGAGGCTGGGCCTGCCTGCCACCTGCCTCTCGGTGTCCCAGACAGGCCTGCAGAGGAGGCTGGGGAAAGAGCCCACTCCCCCAAAGCTACAGGCTCCAACAGGGGCTGGGGCACCGTACTCACGAATTTTAAAAACACGTTCCCAAGTTCATGCTGAGACTGAGGCTCGGGATGTAAACAATACTCCAAGGCAGCCAAGAAATCCTTGTGGACTTCCAAGATGTCTTCGATGTTCGAGAACAGGATCTGTGAGGAAAAGCGAGGCCCGAGGATAGAGTTAATCAAGGCACAGAGGGAGAGCAAGATCAAGCATGAGAACATGCATAACCCCCAGTGTAGACGAGAATATGATGCAACAGGCACACTGGTACACTGCAGCCAGTTTAGCCACTCACGAAAATAACTACAACAAAATACTGCCAGCATTTATTCATGCCTAATCCTGTGCTACGAACCTTACGTGCACTTACGGCATCGAATTTTCTGTGTGACTCCATGAGGCAGAAACTACCGTCATCCCCCATTTATAGATGAAGAACGGGGACCCAAAATAAATTAATATTCTCAAGGTCACGCAGTCCACTAAGCAGCAGAAGGGAGGTTCACACTCAGCATGCAGGGAACCAGATATTAAGACATTGGTCACAATTTCCATCATGGTCGACAACCAGCATGTTGGATCAGAATCCTTGATTTTTAATTTTTTTTTTTTTTAACGTTTATTCATTTGTGGGACAGAGAGAGGCAGAGCACGAACGGGGGAGGGGCAGAGAGAGAGGGAGACACAGAACCGGAAGCAGGCTCCAGGCTCCGAGCCGTCAGCCCAGAGCCCGACGCGGGGCTCGAACTCCCGGACCGCGAGATCGTGACCCGGCTGAAGTCGGACGCTTAACCGACGGAGCCCCCCGGGCGCCCCAAGATTTCGGGCTTTTCTTTTTTTTTTTTTAATTTTTTTTTCAACGTTTTTTATTTATTTTGGGGACAGAGAGAGGCAGAGCACGAACGGGGGAGGGGCAGAGAGAGAGGGAGACACAGAACCGGAAGCAGGCTCCAGGCTCTGAGCCATCAGCCCAGAGCCCGACGCGGGGCTCGAACCCACGGACCGCGAGATCGTGACCCGGCTGAAGTCGGACGCTTAACCGACGGAGCCCCCCGGGCGCCCCAAGATTTCGGGCTTTTCTTTTTTTTTTTTTTAATTTTTTTTTCAACGTTTTTTATTTATTTTGGGGACAGAGAGAGGCAGAGCACGAACGGGGGAGGGGCAGAGAGAGAGGGAGACACAGAACCGGAAGCAGGCTCCAGGCTCCGAGCCGTCAGCCCAGAGCCCGACGCGGGGCTCGAACTCCCGGACCGCGAGATCGTGACCCGGCTGAAGTCGGACGCTTAACCGACGGAGCCCCCCGGGCGCCCCAAGATTTCGGGCTTTTCTTTTTTTTTTTTAATTTTTTTTTCAACGTTTTTTATTTATTTTGGGGACAGAGAGAGACAGAGCATGAACGGGGGAGGGGCAGAGAGAGAGGGAGACACAGAACCGGAAGCAGGCTCCAGGCTCTGAGCCGTCAGCCCAGAGCCCGACGCGGGGCTCGAACTCCCGGACCGCGAGATCGTGACCCGGCTGAAGTCGGACGCTTAACCGACGGAGCCCCCCAGGCGCCCCAAGATTTCGGGCTTTTCTTTTTTTTTTTTTAATTTTTTTTTCAACGTTTTTTATTTATTTTGGGGACAGAGAGAGACAGAGCATGAACGGGGAGGGGCAGAGAGAGAGGGAGACACAGAACCGGAAACAGGCTCCAGGCTCCGAGCCATCAGCCCAGAGCCCGACGCGGGGCTCGAACTCCCGGACCGCGAGATCGTGACCCGGCTGAAGTCGGACGCTTAACCGACGGAGCCCCCCGGGCGCCCCAAGATTTCGGGCTTTTCTTTTTTTTTTTTTAATTTTTTTTTCAACGTTTTTTATTTATTTTGGGGACAGAGAGAGACAGAGCATGAACGGGGGAGGGGCAGAGAGAGAGGGAGACACAGAACCGGAAACAGGCTCCAGGCTCCGAGCCATCAGCCCAGAGCCCGACGCGGGGCTCGAACTCCCGGACCGCGAGATCGTGACCCGGCTGAAGTCGGACGCTTAACCGACGGAGCCCCCCGGGCGCCCCAAGATTTCGGGCTTTTCTTTTTTTTTTTTTAATTTTTTTTTCAACGTTTTTTATTTATTTTGGGGACAGAGAGAGACAGAGCACGAACGGGGGAGGGGCAGAGAGAGAGGGAGACACAGAACCGGAAGCAGGCTCCAGGCTCCGAGCCGTCAGCCCAGAGCCCGACGCGGGGCTCGAACTCCCGGACCGCGAGATCGTGACCCGGCTGAAGTCGGACGCTTAACCGACCGCGCCACCCAGGCGCCCCCATGAAGCCTTGATTTTTAAAACGATGAGGGTCCTTCCGTGCACCCATCACGTGATGTGGCCAAAGAAAATACAATAGGGAAGGATGTTCAAAATATGCATAGGAGTGCCTGCGTGGCTCAGCCAGTTAAGCGTCCGGCTTCGGCTCAGGTCACGATCTCACGGTCCGTGAGTTCGAGCCCCGTGTCGGACTCTGTGCCGACAGCTCGGAGCCTGGAGCCTGCTTCCGATTCTGTGTCTCCCTCTCTCTCTGCCCCTCCCCCCACCGCTCTCTCTCAAAAATAAACATTAAAGAAAATCTTTTTTCAATATGCTGTCTAAACTTTCACAAACAATACATAAGGCTGCCTTTGCCCCTGAATGAATCTACAGAGTTTGAAATGCACATACAACCTGACCCAGCAATTCTACATTTTAGGATTTAACTGGCAATCAGTTGTCTCCGACCAGGGACAATTTGGCCCCCCAGGGGACATTTGTGGGACAATGTCCCAATGTCTAGGGACATTTGTGGTCATCACAAACTGTGGGGAAGGGATGTTACCAGCATCTCATAGGTAGACGCTAGGGATGCTATTAAACACAATACACGGGAAAAGCCCATCACAGCTAAGAATTATCCGGCCCAAAGTGTTAATAATGCCAAGGTGAAGAGCCTGGTGGAGAGCCAAGGACACACTGCAGCCTTGTCGGCAATAGCAAAAATCTGGGGAAAAGGCAAATGGCCAAAGGGGGGACTCATCAGATAGCTGGATCAACTGGCCTGATTATAATTAAGTAAATTCTACATACTGAAATACTATGCAGTCCGTAAGAAGAATCTGCAGATCTGTATATATGGACACGTAATCCTGGAATGACCCTTAATATATATTGTTAAGTTGGGGGGGGGGGGGGGGAATCATGGTTGCAAACAAGACTCCAGCATGGGCCCGTCTGTGTTTCAAAAGGAAAAAAAAAAAAGAAAAAAGCCATTCCTCCCCAGGGGAACGAAAGCAGAGCCTATCTGAGTGAAGAGTCAAGCTGGTCACTGCAGGGACCTCTGGGAAGGAGAACTAAGAATTAAGAAGACTTTCATCTACTTAAGGTCCTTTTGAACTGCATAAATCCTCTTTCCCTTAAAAAAAAAAAAAAAAAAAAAGAGGTGAGGGGGCCTGGGTGGCTCAGTCGGTTGAGCGTCCGACTTCAGCTCAGGTCATGATCTTGCAGTTTATGAGTTCGAGCCCCGCGTCAGGCTCTGTGCTGACAGCTCGCAGCCTGGAGCCGGCTTTGGATTCTCTGTCTCCCCTCTCTCTGCCCCTCCCCTGCTCATGCTCTGTCTCTCTCTCCCTCTCTCTCCCTCTCTCTCTCTCTCTCTCTGTGAAAAATAAACATTAAAAAAAATTTTTTTTGAAAAGAGGTACATTTTTTTTAATTTAATTTTGAAGAAGGTCCTCAGATGTTTCAAAAACTAAAACACAGTAAAATGAATCCAGCGAGAAGTCCCTCCTCCCACCCATCCTATTGGGGCCCACAGCAGGGGTAACCAGTGTTACGACTGGTTTGTGGTTCCCTCTGGGGTTTTTATTCATTCATTCAGCAAATACTGACTGACTGAGCACCTACTGTGTGCCAGGCACTGTTAGAGGCCATCAGGGATACGGCAGGGAACAGACATGTGCCTGCCTTCATGGAGGTGACATTCTAATGGAAGGGGACAGGCAACAAACAAAGAACCAAAACAAGTGTTTGTTTTTTAATGTTGTTGTTTTTTTTTTTTTTTTTTTTTTTTTTTTCAGAGAGAGAGACAGCATGAGGGGAGGAAGGGCAAAGAGAGCAGAGACAAAGGATCTGAAGGGGGCTCTGTGGTGACAGCAGAAAAGCCCAACGAGGGGCTCAAACTCACGAACCGTGAGATCATGACCTGAGCAGAAGTCGGATGCTTAACCGTCCAGGGGGTACCTGGGTGGCTCAGTTGGTTAAGCATCCAACTCCTTTTTTTTTTTTTTTCTAATGTTTATTTATTTTTGAGAGAGAGAGAAACAGAGTGTGAGTGGGGGAGGGGCAGAGAGAGAGGGAGACACAGAATCTGAAACAGGCTCCAGGCTCTGAGCTGTCAGCACGGAGCCTGACGCGGGGCTCGAACCCACGGACCGCAAGATCGTAACCTGAGCCGAAGTGGCCGTCCAACTGAGCCACCCAGGCGCCCCAAGCGTCCAACTCTTGATCTCAGCTCAGGTCTTGATCTCAGGGTCTTGAGTTCAAGCTCTACGTTGGGCTCCATGCTGGGCGTGAAGCCTATTTAAAAAAACAAAAACAAAAAAACAGAGTTTTCTAGGGGGTAAGAAGCACTAAAGACAAAAGGAAAACAGGAAGAGAGTCCCAGGGTGGGACAGAGGGCCATGGACAGCCCTGCTGAGAAGGTGACAGGCGAGTCCAGACCTCAAGGAATGAAGACCAACCCCACGGACCTTTGGAATGTACCAGAAAGTCTACAGAGGGAGATGGCCTGAGGGTGGGCAGGGAAGGCTGGGCTGGAGACCATTCCTCAGTCTCTGCCCTTCCTCCTCCACCTAGCCCTGGAGGACACACTAGTCATGTGAGGTGGCTGGAAGAATCACCTGCACTATTTGGTTATTTTTCTCCCTCCCATCTTGTCCAGTGCACACGGTTGGATCCGCTTACGTTGAGGACAGATATGATAGATACAGATCACACTATGTACTACACTCACCTCAAGGGATGGCTGTAAATTTCAAAATGAACATCTGTCTCCCGAGTGTGTACCCAAAAGAAATGACAGCCTGTGTGGTCATAAAAGCCCCAAACTGGAAATAACTCAAATATCCATCCACAGGGGAATGGATGGTAAATTATGGGACACTCGCACTATGGATTACTACCCAGCAATGAAAAAGACCGGATCGTAGCTATGCATGACAACATGGGCAAACCTCACACACGTAACAGTGAGAAAAGATACCAGACGTGAAAAAGCTCACTTTTGTATAAAAGTGCAAAACTAATCAATAACTGGGGCACCTGGTGGCTCAGTCCGTTGAGCATCCGACTTCGGCTCAGGTCATGATCTCACAGTTCGTAAGTTCTAGCCCCACGTTGGGCTCAGTGCTGTCAGGGTGGAGCCTGCTTGGGATTCTCGCTCCCTCTCTCTCTCCGCCCCTCCCCCACTCACGCTCTCCTCTCTCTCTCAAAAATAAATAAAACATTAAAAAAAAACTAATTGAGGGGCGCCCGGGTGGCTCAGTCAGTTAAGCGTCTGACTTCGGCTCAGGTCATGATCTCACAGCCCGTGAGTTAGAGTCCCGCGTCGGGCTCTGTGCTGACAGCTCAGAGCCTGGAGCCTGTTCAGATTCTGTGTCTCCCTCTCTCTCTGCCCCTCCCCTGCTCATGCTCTGTCTCTCTCTGTCTCTCAAAACTGAATAAATGTTAAAAAAAATTTTTTTTAATAAAAAAAATTTAAAAAAGACAAAACTAATCGATGGTTACCTTTGGGGAGTGGGCATTTACTGGCAGGGGGACACAGGAGCCTGCTGGGGCAGGAAATGCTCTGTCTTCATTTGGATCATGGTTACATAGACGTGTTCATACGTGAAACTGCATCACGTCCGACACAGAGGATGCACCCTTACTGCATGTGAGTTATATACCTCACAAAAAAATAATCTTTTAAAGACTGAAATAAGTTACAATTTAAAATTATCATAATTTTTGAATCGCAATAAAGAAACAGACTGTGATAAATACATGTGACAAACAAACAGCAGGTCCTCAGTAAATATTTGCTGAATGAAGGAGTGAATAAATGAATGAACGCACGCATGCATAAAATGCCGAAATCCCAGCACCGTCGGGGACCGGCCATGCAGTGACCCTGAACATCTCTTTGCATCTAAAGCCTCGGCTTTTTACCCGAAACACTGAGCTCAGAATTATCAACTGCAAGGCTGCTGTCCAGACTAGCCGACACATGTGGGGAGAACATCCTGTCTGACCAAGTCCCTCACGTGCTACCCAGGTCGGCCGCCTCTGACACCCACCCCACGCTGTCTCCCCTCTCCCCCGGACCAGGCCCCTGGAGCCCCAAGAACTAAAGGCAGCCTCCCAGAGGGTGAGGTCACACTGGAAAGCCAGGCCTGGCGAGTGCAGGGGCCTCTGCCATGCACACAGAGGGCCTATGGACGTCCTCGCGAAACACTCCACAGCCACAGCCAAGACGAAGGCCGGCCCCAATCGCTCAACCGCTCTGCCTCGACACTCAACGCCCGGTGCAGGGGCACGGGCCAGGGCCGCCGAGAGGGCAGCTGGAGGGGCCAGGCTCCCAGGGGCGCTCGGGAAGGGATTTTCTGCTGGCTCCACGCCAGGAGGCCTGGCACAGAGAAGACTGGAGGACAGGATGGCCGTGGTGAGCAAGGCACACAGCGGCAGAGCGGCTGGCCCAGCGATCCACACCTTGACGTTCTCTTCCGTGAGGCCCTTCTCCACGGAGTCCGCCACGTTCTGCCGGATGCGATGCAGGAATGCCTGGGGGAAGAGAAGCAGGGAGAGGTGAGCACCCAGGCCTCTGATCTCCCCGCGGTGGCCTGAAAGGAGGGTGACACGTTCAAACGCCACCTAGGACACGGGAGGTACCACGGTCCAGGAACTTGGGTGGGGAGTAAGGAAAAACCTCCCCGGCTTCTGTGTTAAAAAACACACAGGAACATCCCTCACCCCCATTCGGTCCACAAACGTTTACTGAGCATCTCGCACACCAGGCCCTGTGCAGACGCACCCGCAAAGCCTGCCCTCAGAGAGACGCACCCCCATCTGCTTCCTCACCCATCGCTCTCCCTCTAAAACTGTAATTCATTTCCCTTTCTCTTTTTCCCCCTTTCTCAAAAATTTAACTTCCAGGGGCTCCTGGGTGGCTCAGTCAGTTATGCCTCTGACTCTTGATTTCGGCTCAGGTCACGATCTCACAGGTTCATGAATTCGGGCCCCACGTCGGGCTCTGCGCTCACAGTGTGGAGCCTGCTTGGGATTCTCTCTCTCCCCCCCACCTCTGCCCCTCCCACTGTCTCCCTCTCTTTCTCTCTCTCTCTCTCTGTCAAAATAAATAAACTTAAAAAAAATTTAACTTCTAAATCATAACACATTCACATGGTTCGAGAGTCGAAAATATAAAAAGTCAAAAATACGACAAGTCTCTTCTCCTACACACTGAGCCCTAAGGCATCGAGTTCCTCCCCATCCCCCGCACAGGAACCACAACTACAAGTGTCTTCCATAACCTTCCAGAGAATCTTTATGCAAAAGCAACAAACACAAATACTCACAGATACACACACACGTACATGTATTCTTTTTTTTTTTTTAATGTTTATTTATTTCTGAGAGACAGAGAGACAGAACATGAGCAGGGGAGGGGTAGAGAGAGAGGGAGACACAGAATCCGAAGCAGGCTCCAGGCTCTGAGCTGTCAGCACAGAGCCCAACACGGGGCTCGAACCCATGAACTGTGAGATCATGACCTGAGCCGAAGTCGGAAGCTTAACCGACTGAGCCGCCCAGGCGCCCCACACATACACGTATTCTGACTTTTCTCCTTTTTTCACACCAAAACACAGCAGCATCTCTAGGACGTGCTGCACCTGCTTTTCCACTTAGTACTGTCCAGAGATCCTTCATATCCCTACACGGACAGCATCCTCGTTCTCTTCTACAGCTGCCCGGAACCCTGATGTTTGGACAGAGCAGAGCCATTCTGCCACTTTTCTCAGGGGCTCAGAATAGAGAAATCACTTCTCTCCCCTGTGATGTGACAGACGACGAAGGCAGGGGAGCGTCGGGGACTGTGGGGAGCTGGCAAGCACGTCCCATCGGAGGGGACGGCCGCGTCTCCCTTCCAAGCGTGGTCAGGTGGGAAGGCGGCGGGCCCAGCACCGCCAGGTGTTCTGGGATCTGTTTTCAACAGAAGCCAGAAAGTAAGATTTTTAAGGCAAAGTCTCTCCGTTTTTAAATCTTGGCAAAATATCGGTGGCTTTCGTGGGGAACCGGGTTTTAGGAGTCAAACGTGAAAGTGGGGGCACCAGAACGGAGGGGCGCAGCCATGCCGATGAGAAATGACGGCAGCGTGGCCCCGGTGTGGGTGGGGTGGCGGGGGACGGACCTGAAGGAGGGGCGGGGGGTGGCCGACACACCTGGGGATACCGAGGCCAGTCCCCTCACGGCAAACTCTGCCTGGTCGGCCCCACTCTGGGACTTGGACCCAGGCTGACCCGGCAACAGCCATGTGACATCCCCTGAGGAAATGACTTCACAGTGCTGTCACGGCCACAGGGCCACGATGAGCTGGGGTGGCCTGCCAGCTGCCCTTCCTGCCACAGCTGATTACAGAGTGGCGACTCTGCGAGTGAGGCCTGGGTGACGGCACCGTGTCCCCACCGCAGAAGCCGGCTGCGGGTTAATCAAGAGTGCGTGTTGCGTGACCATGCTTGCCCGGGGAGGGCTCCGAGCGGCGGGAGATGGAAGGGACACCCAGGATAGAGGACAGCAGGGGCAGGCAGGCACAGGGGAGGCTGGCCTTCCACAGACGGCTGTGAGACCCGTTTCCATCACCCGAGGGACATCAGTGGCTGTCGCAGGGCCCTGGCCACCGGCAGGCTCGGGTCTCCCGGGAGGTGGTGCACTGGTGGCTCACACAGCCGGTCACAGAGAGGAAAGTCGGGGACACACAGCAAGGCAGCCTCACCCAGTCCTCCCAGCACGTTTACATCCCCAGCCTGGACTCCCCTGAAGACTGGACAGCTCGGCCTGGGTACCTGGGGGCGTCCGGAACCTAATTCCCGAGCCCCCCTCCAAACCCACACCACCCAAGCTCTCCTCCCAGCCTGATCAACAGCACCTGTGCCTACCAAGGGCTCCAGTGAAAACCCCCCAGTTGTCCCAGTCACCCTCGACCCCTCTCTTTCCCTGGGACCCCCCCCCACCTTTTGTCCATCGGCAAATGCCTTCAGCTTCACCTTCAACAGGCACTAAAAAATCCAACGTCTTCTCCCCACATCCATCACCTCCTCCTTGTTCCCCCTCACTGTCCCCAAAGTCCTTTCTCCACACACAGCCGGAGGGATCCTATTAAATAAGTAAATCAGATATCAATCCGCAGCTTAAAATTCTCCCTGGCTTCCCGCTACACTTTGAAACAAATGTCCTGGGGCGCCTGGGTGGCGCAGTTGGTTGAGCGTCCGACTTCAGCTCAGGTCACGATCTCGCGATCCGTGAGTTCAAGCCCCGCGTCGGGCTCTGGGCTGATGGCTCGGAGCCTGGAGCCTGCTTCTGATTCTGTGTCTCCCTCTCTCTGCCCCTCCCCCGTTCATGCTCTGTCTCTCTCTGTCTCAAAAATAAATAAACGTTAAAAAAAATTTTTAAAACAAAGGTCCTTCCGCAGCCCATAAAACCCCCATGATCTCGTCCTAGTTAATCTCTCTGACCACACCTTCCAGCACTCCATCACCCCACACCTAGATAATCTTCAGCCCCACTACCATTCTGTTTGTTCCCCCCGCCAGGAGACATTCCTGCCTCAGGACCTTTGCACATACAGTTCCTGCTACCAGGATCTTCTCTCCAGCTCTGCCATGGGCCAGCTCCTTCTCATCCATCAGGCCTTAGGCCAAATGTCACCTCCTCTAAGAAGCCCTCCTGTCTTCATACACTTCCCACCTTTCCATCTTACATTAAAAGCCCATATGACAGATGAAAAGAGTGAGGTGAGGTCATCTACACCAGCTCCTAAGGCAAGGGCCAAGATCAGAAAGGACTATGGCTGGGATGAAACCTTTACCGCAATCCAACAATGGAGGTCAGGCTTGGAAACTGACAGTTTGGGTTTAAACCTTCCTGCCAGGAGTACTGATGCATAGGGGCACTTGTACCCCAATGTTTATAGCAGCACTCTCAACAATAGCCAAATTATGGAAAGAGCCTAAATGTCCATCAACTGATGAATGGATAAAGAAATTGTGGTTTACATACATAATGGAATATTACTTGACAATGAGAAAGAATGAAATATGGCCCTTTGTAGCAACGTGGATGGAACTGGAGAGTGTGATGCTAAGTGAAATAAGCCATACAGAGAAAGACAGATACCATATGGTTTCACTCTTATGTGGATCCTGAGAAACTTAACAGAAGACCATGGGGGAGGGGAAGGAAAAAGAAAAAAAGAGGTTAGAGTGGGAGAGAGCCAAAGCATAAGAGACTCTTAAAAACTGAGAACAAACTGAGGGTTGATGGGGGGTGGGAGGGAGGGGAGGGTGGGGGATGGGTATTGAGGAGGGCACCTTTTGGGATGAGCACTGGGTGTTGTATGGAAACCAATTTGACAATAAATTTCATATATTGGAAAAAAAAAAAAAGCCTTCCTGCCGTGTAACCTCAGGAAAATGCATTACCCTCTCTGAGTCTCAGTTTACTACTGGGGATCATAGCAATACTGTCCTACCTTTTAGAATATAATAGGATTAAGTGAGCTGCCCTCAGGGAGCTTGCCTCTCTCTCTCTCTCTCTCTTTTTTAATTTAATGTTTACTTATTTTGAGAGAGAGCGAGACACAGAGCATGAGCAGGGGAGGGGCGGAGAAAGAGGGAGACACAGAATCCCAAGCAGGCTCCAGGCTCTGAGCTGTCAGCACAGAGCCCGACGCGGGGCTCAGACTCTCGAGCGGTGAGATCATGATCTGAGCCGAAGTCGGACGCTCAACCCACTGAGCCACCCAGGTGCCCCGGGAGCTTGCCTCTCTTGACCCAGCTGTATCTCAGGGGCTGAGAGGAGCGCCTGGCACACAGCAAGCACTCAAAAATCAAAGGAAGGGATGGAGTGTGTCTGACACACAGCAGGAGCCTCAACTCGAGCCACTTGGTAGCCTGTTAGAAGCCTGTTGGCCTTCCCTTTTAAAGGACAACAGGGACAGGGGACAGGAGCTCCGAGGGGATATTTCAGCAGGGCAACGCCGCTGCTGGGAAGGCCAGCCTCCAGCCTCCTGAGACTGGAGGGAGACAAAGGCATGCTGGCCCAGCACAGCCGGGGGACAGCAGGAAGCTGGGAGCGCTGGCCTAGATCGGGCTTCCTGTCCTGGTTTCTTCACACAAGCAAAGCCACCACCATTGTGCTGGGACAATGAGAGGCTTGGGCCACCCACAGAGTTGCCGCAAACAGGCCCGTGTGAGGGGCACAATGGGCAGCTGGTGACCCGGAAAGAATGGGTGGGCAGGGGCTCCGGGCCCAGCCCTTGCTGCCCAAGGCACGATCGGCTTTTCCAGGCCGTGCCAATGCCCTCTGTGGCAGGCTGGGTGGTTGCAGGGGACCCTCGGGGGCGACTCCTTGTCCAAGCCTCGACAGTTCTGGAAATGCAGCCGAAAGCAGCCATGTCTTGGGAACCTCCCTTAGGGACAAGGCCATTCTCAGGATTCCCAGGGCGGCCTGAGCCTCTGCTGTGGCCCCGCGACCTTTGTCCATGCTACACCCATGCCACACTGCTGCCCGGGCCCCTGCCCCCACGTCTAACCAAACACCCCTCTGCTTTTTTGATGACGATGACGATGACGGTATCTAGAGGATGTAGAAAAACACCGGAGAAAAATACTAACCAACAGCCACAAACCCAGATTTGGCACATCTTAGCATTATCCCAAACTTCCTTTAGGCCTTTTTTTTTTTTTTAATTTTTTTTTAACCTTTATTTATTTTTGAGACAGAGAGAGACAGAGCATGAGCGAGGAAGGAGCAGAGAGAGAGGGAGACGCAGAATCCGCAGCAGGCTCCAGGCTCTGAGCCATCAGCCCAGAGCCCGACGTGGGGCTCGAACTCACGAACCGCGAGATCGTGACCTGAGCCGAAGTCGGACGCTTAACCGGCTGAGCCACCCAGGCACCCCAGTGCACTCTTTAAAGTAATAACACATCTCCACATGAAAATGGAAAGAATTTATTAAATGAGTTAATATTATGAACAGTATTTGTTGCACGGTAAATAGTATTATCTGTTATCATCAATAACAGTTTTAGAAGGTGTAGGTATAACTATCAGATCTAGAGTGAAGTTGAGCTACCTATGATAAAATCCATTGATGCTGAAAAATCCCGTTGGTGCTGTATATGTTTCATCACTGACTTTTCAAATTACATCGTCAGGGTGCCAGGGTGGCTAAGTCAATTACGTGTCTGACTCTTTTTTTTAATTTTTTTTTATAATTTTTTTTAACGTTTATTTATTTTTGAGACAGAGAGAGACAGAACATGAATGGGGGAGGGGCAGAGAGAGAGGGAGACACAGAATCAGAAGCAGGCTCCAGGCTCCGAGCCGTCAGCACAGAGCCCGACGTGGGGCTCGAACTCATGGACCGCGAGATCATGACCTGGGCCGAAGTTGGACGCTCAACCGACTGAGCCGCCCAGGCGCCCCTCTTTAAGCCATTTTCTAAAAGAAATGCATCAAGTCTGGGAAAGGGGCAGACTGGCAAGGGGCACGAGGGAGCCCTGGGAGGTGCTAGAAAGGTTCTACTTCTTGATCTGAAAGGTGGCTTCACAGGCCAACGCGTGTACACGAAGCCGCATCGGCGTGTCCTCAACATTCGTGCGCCGTATCCGTGTGCCATGTGAGTATCACACATGGAAGCGGGAAGAGATGAAGCGTCATGGAGAGAGGGTGAGCCACTGTGCACCTGCCCTCGCCGCCAGGCACCGCCCCCGCCCCCGTCCTGGATCCGGGCTCCTCATTCCCTCGCGTGCCCCCTGCCCGCCGACCACGCACACGTGGACGGACGAGCCATGGAGAACGGGGCTCTGCGTGCGTTTACAACATTTCCATAAAGGACGTGCTTGCAGCAACTTGCTCTCTCCACGTCACATCTTCCGCGCTCATCCACGCAGAGACGGGCGCCTGGCAGCACCTGCCGTCCGGACCCCACCCACATCCCTGGGTCCTCGCCCCCGGGGCGCACGGCGGCACCTCCTCTAGCTGCCAGCACCCGCGTCTCGTAGCTCGAGGGCCCTCTCTCAGGCGCAGGGCAGGCCCAAGCTGTCGTGCAGAGACAGATGAGGAAACCGAGGCACAGGGTCCAGGCCGCCTCCCCGGCGGCCCCCAGGGGCAACCTCCTTGGTGGCACAGCTTTCCTGGCCACCTTCCCTCCCCTCCCGCAATCCCTCACTTGGCTTGTGGTGGCTCCTCAGTGCTTTCTCCAAGTAAACTCTTCGCCCTGGATTCCACCGCTGGATCTGCTTCTGGAGCCCACCCCCCCCCCCACGAAGGCCTCACGTCGTTCATTTTGTCGCTGAGCACTTAAAATGATAGGGGCCACTATGCAGCGCCGGTGTGGCTCGGCGGGTTGGGCGTCCGACTTCGGCTCAGGTCGTGATCTCGCGGTCCGTGGGTTCGAGTCCCGCGTCGGGCTCTGTGCTGACGGCCCGGAGCCTGCTTCCGATCCTGTGTCTCCCTGTCTCTCTGCCCCTCCCCCTGCTCACACTCCATCTCTCTCTCTCTCTCTCAAAATAAACAAACTTTAATAGTAAAAGACAAAATGTTTTTAATGACAGGACCTGCTATCATGAGGCAGAAGTCGGAGATGCCAGATGTCCTTCCATGTCCTTCCCGTAAACAATGCTCCAATGAACAGGTGCACGGGGCCCAGGTGTTCCAGACCCTCCAGGTGTTTACCCAGGTGTGGAAAGGCTGGCCAGAGGTCAGACATGCCCAACGTCTCTCCAACGCGACTGCACCCACATACGCTCCAACCAGCAGATGAGAGTCCCCCCGACTCCACACCCAGAACGAGGTCCACGTGCTCTCATTCTTTCGTGCCACAAATGTGCTGAGACCCACACAGTCCCATCATAAGTTCATTTCGGGCCCCACCATCGGCTTTCGAGGCAGGCCTTTTGGTCCCATTCTACAGATGAGAAAAACTAAGGCCCAGAGGATGAGTAAGCTCACAGAGGTCATCTAGCCAGAAGTCAACAGGGCCGAACCTGAGCCCAGGACTTGCCGCTCAGAGGGGACCAGAGAGACTGCTCACCAGGCCCAAGTGTCTCCGTGGCCCCCAGAGCTTGGGGCTGAGCGGGAAGACACAGCCTGATTGACTAGTGACGTCTGCCACAGCTGTGGAAATGGCCGGGGTGGCGAGGCTGTGTGTTTGCCCTCTCCAGCAAGCTCCCGCTGAACCGAGGAAACCGGGCAGCAGGAGAGACGCTGGTCTGAGGTCCAACAAAAAGCTGCTGATAAAACACAGATCAGAACCAGGCGTCCTGATGCCGGGCCGGCCTCGCCCCTGCCCCATCTGGCCTTAGAGCAGCGGCTCCCGACTCAGAAGTGATTCTGCCCTCCAGAAACGATGACAACGTCTGCAGGTTTCTGGGGTTGTCACAAGTGGGGACGGGAGCGCTCTGGGCACGGATCAATCCTACACCGCCCAGGACGGGCGCCACAGGGATGGATGTGACCCCAAACACCAGGAGTGCCGAGGACCACAGACCCGGCCTTAGAAGAGGCTCTCACTAAGACCCAGAAAGGCAAGACGCTGTAGGATGAGGGTTCCTCCCACCCCCTCACTCAGCGGCTGCGAACTGGTCTCCTTTTGTCCCTTGAATGCCCACCCAGCGCCTGTCTGCGTCCAGGCCTCTGTGGTGGCTGCTCTCTGCCTAGGGAGCTTTCTTCCCAGTCAGTCAACTAGCAAGGGAGCCCCCCCCCCCCCCGTCCTCAGAGAGGTCTCCTCTTAGACCTGTAGAAAGGAGGGGCTCGCCACACTCCCTGAACCCGGTCACCCTTCCCCGAACCCATCACTGTTGGCTGTGGTCTTGTTGATGGGGTTACGTATGGACCTCACTGTCTGGGTATCATCTTTCGCGCAGAGCGTGAGCGGACTCAGGGCCGGAGGCGGTCTCATTCACCGCTGTCTCCTTAGCACATAGCAGGTGCTCAAGAAGGTGTGGAGGAAAGGCGGGAGACAGGGAGAGAAACTGCGGAAGTGGGTCCAGAAGAGGCTCCAGAAGTAACCGGTACGGAATTGGGAGTATTTCAATAAAAACAGCAGTAATAATCATAACAATATATTTGCTATTTTTTATTCTTATCATCCCTTACAACTTTGGGCCCTATTACGTGCCAGGTCCCGCGCTAAGTGTTTGAATCCTCCAGCAATCGTAGGAGGTAAGTGCTATTATTACTGTGCCCATTTTACAGAGGAGGGAAACTGAGGCCCAGGGCAACAAAGAGCTTATCCAAAGCCACACAGCTGGCAAGTAGCAGAGCCGGGCCTCAAACCCAGGCAGTGTGGGCTGGCGATGAGTCCCAGCACATATCATCAGGGAGTAACTACAGACAACAAACCACAGAAGCACAAAACAGGTAGCAGCTGCCCCTCGGGTGCCTCTGGGGAGCTGCCGTCTGTCTGCAACCTGCAGCCACAGCCCGGGGAGGATAAATCTCTCCCTGGAGATAAAAAGGACAGAAAGAGGCCTCCAAGTCGCTCTCTGAGACTGATGCCAGCAATCTGATCAGAGAGGGGAGGGGGCCCGGCTGCCCCCAGGGACATCCCTGCCTTGGCCAGGGTGACCTCACCAGACATATGGTGAAACGTGAGAGGGCCAGGGGACCTGCCAGAAGGGCGGGCAGGTGGGGGGTGGGGCAGCCCCCGGGCTATAGCAGGGACAGAGGAGAGGGGGACCCAACCCCCCCCACATGATCTGGGTGGCCAGCGTCCAGGGAAGCAGGGTGTCGCAGGAGAGCAGGGCCTTGACTCCAAGCAATGGTAATAAAACAGTAATAACAACGGAGGAGCGGGGGTTGCGTGGCCTGCTCCAAGCAGCCCCACACAGGCCAGAGTCTGGGGACACCCGTCAAATGCCCACCGATTTCTTCCGATGCCCAAATCCTGTGCTCCATCCATTCAAGTTCTGGGCATTTATGAAAAATGGGCATTTATGAAAAATGAATCTCACACATGACATTGAGATTTAACTTCAGTAGCTGATTTAGAATTCTATCACTTGGGGTTTTAGTTAAATAAATTGTCCATCTCAACAAAGGACGACCATGCTAGAAATGGTTTTCAGAAGTCCGTTTAATGGTAGGGACAAAGGCTACTGACGTAACCCTAACTGTGGGGGAAGAGGGGGCCAAGTTACAGAATACATAAAATACAATCTCATTTTCAGTTACATAAATCATCTCTACATAAGCATAGACAAAAGCAGCGTGGAAGGGAAGGCCCTAAACTGTGTGAGAATATGGCCAAGATTACCAACTGTCCTCTAGTATCTGGTCTCTCCTTTTCCTTTAGAAATACAATTCAAGATTTTAGTTAAATAAAGACTGTTATTTCCCAGCTTCCCTTACCACTAGGGACTAAGTTTGGACTAGTGGGCTAAAAGTGGGTGTATTATGTATAACATCTTGACGGTATCCTTGGGGATGAGAAGGACAGGCAGGGATTCTTTTCTATTTCTCCTTCCTACTGATCGGATAGCCAATGTGATGCCTGGGGGTCAAGCAGCCACGTTGTACCATGAGGCAAAAACCGTACTAAAGAAAATGGAGTAGCAACAGAGAAGCTCATGTCCCTAACGACAGAGGAGCCAATGTATGTGCCCTGGGCTGCCTATAACTCAGTAAGGAAGAAACTTCCATCTCATCTAAGGCACTCTTATTTGGGTTTTACCGCTGGCCATGGAACTTAATTCTGAGAGTGGAATTATAAGTGATTTTAATTTTCTTCTTTCTTCATTTCTGTTTCTTTCCCAATTTCCAAAATGAGCATGCTAATTTCAAATCAAGTCATTCTGTAACACAAACGTATGTTTTTTCTTTTCTTTTTTCCTTTATTTGGGGGGGGGGGCGTGGGCAGGAGAGGCTGCTAACAAACCAGGCCCTCTTGCCTACCCAAATGATCACTTCTTCAACATCGAGGAGGCTAGTCTGCATTCTCCTCTTGGAGGGCATGTGCCTCCACACGGACAGGTCAATGCCTGCTGGCCGAGAGCAGGAGCCAAGCAAATATGACATGAGAAGGCTTTCCTTCTTCAGTGGGGCCTCTGAGCTGCCCACCCTCCTTCTCTGTGTTGACTCTGGAAACCACAAGGCGCCCCGGGAAGGTGCCCATCTCGGCCGGCCCCCTGTGAGCTGGCCTGGGGAGCCTAGGGTGGAACACGAGACCTTGCCCCACCCGCAGCCCCTGCTGCCACCCAGGTTTCTCAGCAAGCACCCCCTTTCATGGGGCTCATGCCAGAAGCAGAACTATTTTCCCAAAACACCCACGTTTCAGATCTGAGACATTATCTTCAAGGAAGGTTACATATTCAATCACAGATCTACCGGACAGAATTGAGAGACAATAACATCCTTTTTACAGCTTTACACTTACCCCTCTGTGTCACATCTCATACAGCACCTTATGAATTACACATACGTATTTAAAATTCACATCACTATATAAAATAGCACGAATAATGTTGCATTGGGTTGTATCTTTAACAGAGAAATACCTTCTTGCAAGCACTAAAAATAAGCCGCACTTGAGGCCTCCATACTGTTCCATGAACACACCAAGCACCGTCCCACCTCAGGACCTTTGCACTTGCTGCTTTGTCTGGAAGACACGCTCCAGGTATCCACAGGCCCCTACCTCTCTCATTTCGTTCCCACCTGGAATCAAATGTCCCTTCCTAGAGGCCTTCTCCCATCACCCCACTTAAAGCGGCCCAGACACTTCCGATTCCGTGTTAAACAAGCATAGGCCCTTCCCGCTGGCCTCTTTGGCATATGAGGCACTGATTCTCAGATCGTCAGAAACACTTGGAGACCTTCAAACAATCTGAGTCTTAGCTCCAAATACAAAAAGAAAACCGTGTAGTCAAATGAATAAATCTTGATCCAAAGGTCTACAAAGCATAGCTTACATCACCACATCAGGTACCAACCAGCTGTATGCACAGCTATGTATACAGACAGCACAGCGAGTGTGGACTGTGGGCATATCCCAACGGGCTGGCCGTGATGGGAGTCTGAGTCTGGGCCCTAGAAGACACGGGTTTGAGGGTTTGAGTGCAAGTAGTCGGTCTGGGTGGTGGTCCAGCAAACGCAGGCAGGGGAGGGGAGAGGTGGGCCTGGGAAGAGAGGGCAGCCAGCACAGGGCATGAGACCAAGCAAGCGGCCAGGGTAGGAGACGGGGGCTCGATCCCTCTGAGGCCCCTTGAGAGCCAGCGTAGAACATGTTGTCTCTGAGCCATCCGGGGCAGGGAGGCGGCAAGGGAGCCGGGGCATTCATACACCAATCCTTCCTAGAATGCAGCGGGGACGGGGTGTTAATTCCCTGGCACTTCTGGTCGGCCCTCTAAGGCCAAAGCTGCTCTGGTGGCCAGACAGAGCCACCAGGCACAGAGCTGCAGGGGCTGGCAGCGGGAAGTCTGGCTGGGGTGCCCCGGAGGGGCTGGAGCGACTGCAGCCACACCACAGCCTCCAAAAGAAAGAGGGTCTAGGCCCTTGTGGGTGGGTGGGAGAAACACCCGGAACGGCCGTGTCTGTTCCAAGGCAGGAGGGAAGGCTTTGAAGAATGAAGGCGTGCTGCCTGGGTAACAGAGGCCCTCCTGGGACAGACTGACATTCCCCGGCTGCACCAGGACGGTCTTCCTGGTTGTTGAAGCACCGAAATACTTCAGTGATGGGCAAAATCTCCAAGTGGGGGCAGGGAGGGGGCTGAGTCGAGGACGCGGCTGAGGAACCACAGACAGGCCCCGGTCAGACCCGGAGGCGGCTTCGTACTGGGGCTGCATGGTGGCCGGGCACCCGCCCACACTCCTCTGGGAGGCCACAGACACAGCAGCGTCCCACGTTACCTCCGGCCACACCCCCACCTCTTTTGAAAGCCTTCTCTGCTCTTCGAAGCTCTCCCTCCTCAAATGCTAGAAGGGTCCGCATCTCCTAGGGAAGCAGTGCATGAGAGTGGCCGAGGCCCCTGATTCATGACTCAGACCCTGCCTTTGCCAGCCACTGCTGTGTGACCTATGCCAGTGACTCCACCTCTCTGTGCCTCGTCAGTAACACGAATGGGAATAATAAAACCATTGACATCATAGGCCACGGTGGGGCTGAGATGAAGTTCTGCTGTCAACGCGCTTAGGTGAGTTGGCTCAAATCTCAGCTCCGCCACTTACAAGCTGTGCAACCTTCAGCAAACTTCTTATCCTCTCTCCGCCTCAGTTTCCCCCCCTATGAAATGGGGACAAAACGAATACAGAGGATATAATCCTATAATTAGGATTCTAGACGCTAACATAAAGAACAAGGACTTTGAATGAGGCCTGGTACACGGTGAACACTCAGTGAGGGTATCTTCTGAGAACCCAAGCCCTGGTTCTGTGGACAGATAGGAACCCGCTGTGCCTCCCACGGAAACTTCTGGAAGCGGATCAACCCCCACGATAGAGCTCCAGGGACTTTTACGCTTGTCCTACATCGTATTCACTTATGAGAGTTGTTTGTGGGGGGTTTTTCCATCCTGGAAGCAGTTCTGTTCTGGACCGCCTGCTTCCAAGTGGGAGCGAAAGAGGGGAGAGGCTTTGTCAACCGCAGTCTGCCACCACATCCTCGTCCGCACCAGCACACCTTGCCGCCCTGTCCTTCGACTGCCAACCGCATGACCTCAGTGAGTCACGGCACTTCTCCACTTCCTCGTCCGAAAAAGGGTGCAGCCTGCGTTTCGGTGAGCTGATGCAGGTAGAAACTCTGTAAGTACAAAGGCTTCCTGGAAGAAGTGGCCGGGGGGGCGGGGGGTGCTGGGCTACGTAAGGAGACAGGAAATTGCTCATGGTTATATTTTCGGGGGAGACAGCCATCGCCAAGTGTTACCCATGCCAACAAGTGCTACCCGGGGCCTAGGTGCACCAGGCACAGAGCTGGGCGTTGGAGACTCACAGGGTATGACCCTGCCACAGGGACAGTCATTCGTTCCTGCACTCACCCATTTATTCAACGCTTACTGTATACCCACTATGCACCAGGCAGGAACTGTGCTGGGAGCCAATGACGTATCCGTGACCGAATGAAGCAGACCGTCCTCTGCCCCCATGGAGAAGACTCCACTTTGGTTTTAAAATGGAGTGGCAGCTAGGGATGCACAAGGAAGCACACGGGGATACAGAGGGGGAGCTGTCCCACAGACATGCTCAGGGAAAGCCTTTCTGATGAGATGGCATGTGAGGAGACACTCGGGGGCTGGGGTGAGGTGGCAGCTTTGCAGATATCTGAAGGAAAGGCATTCTAGGCAGAGGCACCTGTTGGTGCAAAGGCCCCGAGGCACATTCAGTCCTCCCAAGGCGATCCTTACTGAAATGTCTGTCCCCACTCCTGCCGTGTTTTCCCCACGGCACCTGTCACTGTGGACATCACGCATGTCCATTTATCAGCCTGTCGCCCGTCTAGCGCACCAGACGGTCAGTTCCAGGGGGGCAGTGATGTCTGTCTGTCTAGGTACCACTGTATCCCCGGAGCCTAGGACTGGGCCTGTCACATGGCAGGTCCCGTGTGTCTAGTTGATTAATCATCAATCATCTGGAAAAGACTCCCCCTACCCCCAGCCTAGTTTCTAGGCCCTGAAAAAAGGCGCCCAGCTCTTACCCAGCCTCACCGCATCCCCCACCACAGAGGGAGCTGAAGTTGAAGCAACCTTCTGTGAAGGAATAGGGGGAAGGGGGGCCACAGAGCGAGAGCCACCACTTTTCCCCCACACAGACCCCCACCCCAGGGGCTGGGGCCCAGCCTGCAATTTTCCCTGAACTCACTGACGACCTGCCATTCTTTCAACAGAGACTCATTAGCGCCTCCTACACGCTATCAGGCTAAAACTCACTCTCAAACTGGTGGCCCACAGGCCCGTTCCACGTGAGCGGCAGCGGGCCTTGAGAAAATTCGGGCCTAGGTCTGAATATCAGATTTCCCATTAAAATCCCAGCTCCCAGCTTCTTCTGAAAAAGCTGACCACAGGTCTCCAGTCGCCACAGGGCCTCCCATCTTTACCCAGAGCGGGTGCCGTTCTGTTCTCCGCTACCCAAGCTGCTACTTCCACTCCTCCTCCCACCTGGCCCTGGGAGCATCTGTGAGACCTCCGTGCTAGACACAGGCCTGGCAAGTTAGAGCCGATTGTCCCCACACCCTCGCCCAGGGCAGGCATCACTAGTGGAACACAGATCTCTTTCCTGCTGAGTCTTTTCTCCAGTCTTGGGAATCTCTCTTCCCTTGGTGTTGTCCCCTATACCTCTAACATGGTCTGAGATCCTTCCCATTCTCACCCGACCTTCTCCGCCTTCTTTGGGCCCCTCGGCTTTTTTGCCTGAAGAGTGGGCTCGTCAGAGTAGGATTACAGCAGAACTTCTCGAGCTTAGTACCACTGATAACTCGAGCAGAGAATTCTTTGTTGGGGAAGCATCCTGCATAGGGTAGGAGGTCTACCAGCATCCCTGGCCTCTCCCTACGAGGTATCATGACAAGCCCCACCCTCAGCTGTGAGGACAAGAAATGCCCTCAAACGGTGCCCCAAATCCCCCAGGGGATAAAATGTCTCCCGGGTGAGAGCCACGGCATTACATCGTGGTTAAGAAAATGGGTACAGTCCCGGCTCTGTCATTTACGAGCCACAGGACCCTGGGCAGCCTCTCTGGGTCTCAGTTTCTTTCTCTGCAAAATGGGGATACAAAAATAGCGACTGGCTGTTGATGGGTATGGAGTTTCCTTTTGCGGTGCTGAAAATGTCCTTACATTAGACGGTGGTGATGGCCGCACAACTCTGTGAATGTGCTAAGAACCACTGTGCTGTAGCCTTTAAGTGGGTGAGTTTTACGGTACGTGAGTTGTGTATCAATAAGCTGTCACACGCACACGCACACACACACGCGAGGTACCCACCTCGATGGGCTGAGATGAAGTGCCTTAGGGAACGCGACATGAGCCTCAGCCCTCCTTACCACACCAGCCCACGCTGCTGGGGGCCCACATGGGCCGGCAGCTGCAAGGAAGAGCCCCAAGTGACCAAGACGTGGCGGCTGGGAACAGACTCCACTCTGGGTGGTATTTCCCGCTAGAATGTCCCAGACAAAGCAAACCAAGCCACTCCAGGCCCCAGGATGCAGGGCGGGGCTGCGGGGATGTCCTGGGGTCCCTGTGCCCGTCTGTGGCAGGACAATGGGTGGAATGTGGCCTCCTCTCCACGGGGGCTGACACTTGACATCTCAAGACAATGACTTTCAAGAGGTTTTGTTTTTTCCTCAGCTGCAGCCTTTTTTTCCCTCTCCCCAGACAATTGTTCATGGGGCTGGGGAGGGAGTCCCCCTATCCCCCCCCCCACCCCCCAGCTTGTGAAGGATTGTGTTTGGAGAGTCAGGGAACAATGCACAAAAGTGAGAGAATGTAAAAATAGCGGCACTCGGGGACCGGCCAGGGGACGGGGGCTCAGCGTGGAGGCTTCCTCTGGTTTATTTTTCCCAGCGCCCCGCTCAGACGCCAGGGGAGGAGCTCAGGTGCAGGGACAGCAGAGCGAATCTCAAGGGCACAGACCAACTCACACGCGGTTCGGGGTTTTCAATTGAGGGAGCGTCAGCTACGTTCCCACTGCTTCCCACGCACTGCCTCATCCCAGACAACTTCACCCCGATTTACAGAAGAGGAGACCGAGGTTCTCAGCGGATGGAGTGCCAACCCCACCACACGCAGCCAGGTGGAGAGAGCTGGGATCTGGCCTCTGGGCCATCAGAGTCCAGACGCTGACCTGCCGCATCTACTCTGACCTGGTCTTGTGCTCTCTGTTTCCCAGGCTCCCCACCCACAGCCACACTTCGCTGAAGCTGTCCCCATCCGTCTGCACCCTGCTCTACAAGGGCAGACACCGCCCTCCGCGTGGTCCAGCATAGTTCCTAGCCTTCCAAGCCCAGGAGGGGAAGGAGGAGAGACCTTGCAAAGGGAGCCTGCAAATGGCATAGAACAGAGAGGCCCCACCCGCCCTTGACCACTGTGGTCAACGGAATAACGGTCCCCCAAAGACCTCCGCGTCTTAATCCCCAAACCTTGAACGTGTGACCTCGCACGGTGAAACGGATTTTGCAGATGTGAGTAAGCTAACAATCTTGAGATGGGGAAGTTATCCCAGATTCTCCACGTGTAATCACAGGGCCCCTCGTGGAAAGACGGAGGCAGGACAGACGGAGGCAGGAGTGCTACAGCGTGGGAAAGATTCCACCTGCTAACTGCTGGCCTTGAGGATGGAAAGGAGCCAGGAACCACGGGATGCACACAGCCTCTAGAAACCAGAAAGGCAAGTCCGTGGATCTTTCCCTAGAGCTTCCACGGGGACACAGCCCTGCCAAAAACTTGACGTCGGCCCTGTAAGTTCCACTTCAGACTTCGGACCTCCAGAAATCTGAGGCCAAAAATCTACGTCGCTTTTGAGCCACCATGCTTGTGGACATTTTGTTACAGCAGCAAAAGGAAACAAACATAACCACTTAGCTGGAAAGAAAACTAAACCTGCGTGCATCTCCAGTAACAGCTGACCCAATCCTAACGCCTCATTGCAAATGATTAGGAATACACGAGACATATTATTATACAATATATTTCACACGTTATTTACTAGTCTCATGATTAGCAAGCTGTGAATTGTCTTCTTTCTCCACCATTCAGTCTCTATCAGCAAATATTAAGGACAGATGGTCTGATAACAATAATTATTATTATAATTATAGTAATACAAACTATCCTTAACTACCCAACTGTATTCAGTTCCTGAGTTTAGAAAGCAAGAAGCCATTTGGTAAGATCAGATAAGGGAACCCTCAGAGGGACCCAAGAACAAGATTCCACATGTGTCGAGTGCTTACTGTATACCAACATCAAGGGTCTATGAGGACGTAACTGCTGTAGCCCTGTTTCACAGACAAGGAAATGCCCTAACGGAGTAGTACGGTCCTTTGCTCAAGGGCACGCAGGGAGGAAAGGACCCTTCCAGGCTCCAGAATCAAGTCTTTCCCACGGGACTCTTTTGCCTCGAGTTAGGAAGTTGGGAGAATTTGACTGCGTGGGGGAGTAGTGTGGCCTGGTGGGATGAGCGGGAATTGGGAAACCATTTAAACATCCCTGGCTGAAATTATGAACAGAGCCCAAATGTCCATCAACCGACGAGTGGATTAACAAGATCTGGGATAAAGGGGCGCCTGGGTGGCTCAGTCGGTTGAGCGTCCGCCTTCAGCTCAGGTCATGATCTCACGGTTCGTGAGTTCGAGCCCCGCGTCGGGCTCTGTGTTGACAGCTCAGAGCCTGGAGCCTGCTTCAGATTCTGTGTCTCCCTCTCTCTCTGCCCCCTCCCCTGCTCTGTCTCTCCCTCAAAAATAAATAAACATTAAAAAAATGTTTTTAAGATGTGGTACATATATACAATGGAATACTACTCAGCAATGAAAAAGAATGAAATCTTGCCATTTGCAACAATGTGGATGGAACTGGAGGGCATTCTGCTAAGCAAAATAAGTCAAAGACAGATATCACATGATTTCACTCATGTGGAATTTGAGAAACTTAACAGATGATCATAGGGGCAGAGAAGGAAAAATAAGATATAAACAGAGAGGGAGGCAAACCATAAGAGACTCTAAAATACAGGGAAACAAACAGGGTTGATGGGGGTGTGGCAAATGAGTGACGGGCATTAAGGAGGGCACTTTTTGGGATGAGCACTAGGTGGCATATGTAAGTGATGAATCACTGGGTTCTAATCCTGACCAGAGTATGCTGCAGCCAGCCCAACCTTCAGGCTCTTCAGGTTGTTCTGAAAATATACCAAGCTTGCTCCTGCCCCTGGGCCTTTGCACATGCTGTTCCCTCCAACCTCCAACAATCAACTCCTTCCATTCACCTGTTAACAACGCACCTCCCCTGACCCCTACCATCCCCACCCCTGAAAAGGTCACAGCCCACAGAGGCTCCAATAGCTCCCTTCTTAGCCACCACCACAGCTGTCACTTAACCTTGACTTTGAGATTATTCAATTAATGACTGTCTTCCTCACCGAACGGAGAGCTCCCAGAGGTCTTACATAGACACAGTTGTATTCCTGTTTCACTCACGGTTTTAGGCCCAGGACTTAGCACCACAGTGCTAAGTACCCTTTTGCTGAATGAATGAGTAGATACATAAACGAAACGTCCCTTTCCCCGGAGCTCCGTTTGCTCATCTGTAAAGCAGAAGGATAGGAGCGCCGACTTTAAGGATCACTATGAGTTCTTCGAGAAATGAGGCCCGCTAGCTATGATCTGGAGAGAATGACTCCTCTTCAGGCCTCACTTGCCCCCTCTGCACAATGGGTACAACATGGTGTCCACCGCTCAGGACCTGCGGGCTTAGTTTCCAAACGCAGCACGGCTACCGACTCACTGTGTGACTCTGGGCAAGCCGCTCCCACACTCTGTCCTCTGTTCCCTCTTCTGTGAAACAGGGGTGGCAGGGGTCACACAACAGGACCCCTGGCTCCAGAGCCGTGGGGTCAGGTCCGCTCCCTCCAGCCACTCCCACCCCCCCCCCCACCATCCGGCCAGACCAGTGGCAACCGGCCCCCCCCTCCAGAGTGACAGGTCACCAGAGAGGCTACGCCTGAGTCTCTCCACAGCTCCCTCCCTGGGGGACTCAACCTCGACCCAGGGGCCCCCAGGAGGGAGGGGAAGGGAAGGCTCTGGTCCCCGTCCCCACCTACCGGCTGGGGAAGGCACAAGAGTGTAAACCTCAGTTTCCTCTCCTGTAAACGGAGATTCAAACACCCACCTCAGAAGATAAAACCGATAACGAGCCTGAGCCTGAGCCTCAGTGTCATACCAGAATGAGGTCTTCCTGAAAGGCCACCATTTGCTGTTACCATCGCTGATACTGTATCTATTGGTGAGTGCGCTGTGATAAAAGAAAACCTTACCCCCAACATACGGACCACACCGTGTGTCTGACATTCCCCCGAAAGTGAGCGTCTCACTCCCCTCCAGCCAAACCGGCGAGTCTGCCCTCTCCTAGGACAAAATCCTTAAACCGACAAAACGCATCTTTGATAATGAAGTTACAAAAGCCGCTCCTTTTCTAACCCAAAACCAAAAGTTGCTACTTCTTGCCAGCGACAGACTGCCAAGGGGCCCGAGGGGACCTCCGGGCTCCGTAAATGTTCTAGATCTTTCCCTGGTGGTGACACACCGGTGGAGTGAGGGAAATGCACACTTAAGACCTGTGCACCTTTACCAGGGGCACCTGGGGGGGCTCAGGTGGTTAAGCGTCCGACTGTGGCTCAGGTCATGATCTCGTACTTGAGCCCCGCTTCGGGCTCTGTGCTCTGTGCTCAGAGCCCAGAGCCTGCTTCGGATCCTGTGTCTCCCTCTCTCTCTCTGCCCCTCCCCTGCTCACGCTCTGTCTCTCTCTCACACACACCAAAAGATACACATTAAAAAAAAACTAAGGAAAAAAAAAAAGACTCCTGCACCTTACTATATGTAATTGCACTGCAATAAAAATTATTCCAAAAATTATTTTCAGCCAAGTGATGGCAGGGGGATTGCTCCCACCCAGCTGGGTTCATCCACTTGCCCACACACGGGTCTCCCGGGCCCTGACAGCAAATGCGCCCTCCGTCTTTGGGCAGACCCCGCGGCCTCTCACCACCTGCACAGCCCTGGTTTCTGTGGGGCCCATTGCCAAAGAGACGAACCGCCCTCCACACACACACACACACACACACACACACACACCCTCCACCACTGCCCCCCGGCCCAGCTTCTGAGAAGATGCCAGAACAGGAAGTCTGCTCTGAGGTTCTGAAGCAAAAAGGTCAAGGGTGGTGGTGCAGGGGAGGGGAAGGCAGGGGGGCCTCCCCACTGAATGAGACGTGTCTCGAACACTGCAGGAGATGCTATCTGGGTGTCTGACGGGTGTCCCCCCACGCACCAGAGGCACAAGGACATCCACAAACGCCGGCCTGACGACTGATGGGAGCCTCGAGGAGACAGGCCATCACATCCCACTGTTGCCGCCCTGCTTAAACCCCTCCAAGAGCAGCTACCACCCTCAAGACAAAACCACACTCCCTACTGCAGCTTTCAAGGCCTTCCATGTCTAGCTCCTATCCCCTCTGGCTCCCCTCCCTCTCCTCGCCTCCCACACTAGCCCCTTTAACCTTCCAAGGACACCCCCAGCAGGCTCCTGCCACAGGACCTTTGTACTGGCTCTTACCTCTACCTGGATACTTGTTCCCTGGTATCCACACAACTCATCTCCTCCCCTCCTTCAGGTCTTCACTCAAACATCACCTCCTCATTGAGGCCCACCCTGACCACCCTGCTGAAAACTGCCACACCCTTCCCAGTACACCATCACGTTACCTTGTTTTTTTCCCCCATAGCACTTAGCATCCACTAACACTATAAGCTTTTCTAATTTAATATCTTCATCGTGTATCTTTGTTGTAAACCCAAGGAGGGTGAGGGCTTTTGTCTGTCTTGTGCACTTACTGTATTCCCAGCATCTGGTACATAGTAGGTGCTCAGTAAATTAGTTGTGGACGGTAAACCAGAGGCTTAGCATAGGATTCACTTTCTTATAATTTTTTGCATTGTTCCAATTCTCTGTTATGAGTAATGTCTTAACTTCACAACTGAAAATAAGGCACAGCGGCACCTGGGTGGCTCAGTCAGTTGAGTGACCGACTCTTGACTTGGGCTCAGGTCATGATCTCATCAGGATCACGGGATGGAGCCCCGCATCAGGCTCCGTGCTAAGCGTGAGGCCTATTTGCGATTCCCTCTTTCTCTCCCTCTGCCCCTCTCCCCCGTTTGTGCGTTCCCGCTCTCTCCCCCCGCCCTCTCTCTCACAACTAAAACAAAAATTAAAATAAAAATAAAATAAAAAATAATTAACGAATAATGATAGGAAGAATTTTAAAAATAATAAAAAATCAAAAGGCACAATTAGGAATCCAGTCTTAAATGTTTTGTTTTAGGGGGTTTGTTTGTTTTTTAGAGAGAGAGAGAGAGAGAGAGCACGCGAGCAGGGGAGAGGGGCAGAGGGAGGAGGGAAGAGAGGGGAGAGAGAGAGAGAGAGAGAGAGAGAGAGAGGCAGAGAGAGAGAGTGAGTCTCAAGCAGGCTCCACACTCAGCACAGAGCCTGACACAGGGCTCAACCCCACAACCCTGGAATCACAACCTGAACCAAAATCAACAGTCAGACGCTCAACCGAGTCACCCAGGCACCTCAGAAATCCGATTTTAAAAGTCAGGTGAAAGCCATCCCTAGGTCACTGGGTCTGATGTCCAAAAGGTGGGTATAAAAATTACCTGAGGGGCTTTTCAAAAGACACATTTGGGGGCACCTGGGTGGCTCGCTGGGTTAAGTGTCCAACTCTTGATTCTGGCTCGGGTTATGGTCTCACGGTTCATGAGTTCAAGCCCCATGTCAGGCTCTGTGCTGACAGCACGGAGCCTGCTTGGAATTCTCTCTCTATCTTTCTCTGTCTCTCTCTGCCCCTCCCTGGCTCATGCACATGCTCTCTCTCTCTCTCCCTCTCTCTCTCTCAAAATAGATAAACTTAAAAAAAAATTTTTTTTAAAGACACATTTGCCCAGGAGGTTCGCTAGGAAGTTCTAGTCTGATTCAAGAAGCCTAGGGAAAGCCAGGGAACCTGTGCCTTGGTTAAAGCTCCAGGACTACCCTGAAGGCCTGGGGAACTTGGGCTCAGGGCAGGTAGTCAGGGAGGGCTGCTCAGAGGAGGAGGACACAGAGGATCCTGGCAAACAGCCAAGATCAGGCTAAAAGCCAATTCCTGGGCCCTGCTATTCAGAGGTCTCCAATTCAGTAGGATGGAAGGGGCTTGGGCAACTGCATTTTTTAGATGTTTATTTATTTTGAGAGGAGAGCACGAGCAGGAACGGGGAGGGGGGGCGGGGGTGCAGAGGATCTAAAGCAGGCTTTGCACTGACAGCAGCAAACTGGATGTAGGGCTTGAACTCGTGAACCGTGAGGTCATGACCCGAGCCAAAGTCGGACACTCAACCCACTACACCACCCAGGCCCCCGGCATCTGCATTTTTAAATATGCTTTATATACACTGTGATGAGCCCTGAGGTTTAGGAAGGACTGGCTGAGTCTGATCTTCTGGTTCAGATGTATTAACCACCTTCCGTCAAGAGAACTGAGCCCATCACGAGAAAACGAAATCAGGCCTCCCAGCAGCACCCACCGCGAGTATTTCAACTTGTCCCCATCAGGATTTGCTCCTGCGCCATTCTGAAGGTCCTGACTTCAGACCTGACCGCTCCTGTTATCATGGACGCATGTGATCCTCAGAGGGCCCTGTGCCCTGTGCACTGAGCACTCAGCAAGCGGGTTTCGTTGTTACTATTACCTGCGTCTGATCTTCCTAGAGATTTGTCCAACCACAGCCCTGAACAAAAATCGGGGTTGCGGAAAGCTGGGCCAAGTTTTTCAGACAGCACAGGAATGGCCTGGCAGAGCGCCCACACCCCTAAGACGGGACAAGAGGGGCCATCGGTCCACACCCTGTGGGAGGGCCGCTCCTGGAGCTCAGGCCAGCCCTCGCCCCTGTGACACCGGTGACAGGCACATATCCCAGTGTCACGGCTGGACCTTGCCTGCTGGACAGATGCCCCAGGCCATGGCCCAGGGCTGGTGCCAAACCCCTGGGCCATGCCAGGGAACCAATGACCGAATGAAGGCATGAGTCTGCCGACACATCGGTGGGCGAGATGTGCCACAGGAGGACGGCGCCCCGGTGCCCCAAATCTCGCCTCGGTCACCAGCCACAAGACGACCCAGAATCCTCTGCTCGGCTCCGAACAGAAGCGGCTGTTCCCTTTTTCTCTTTGCAGAACTTCCCACCACATCAAGCTGAAAAGGAAGTCGGCAACCGGGCAGGAGGAACGGTGACAGAGACGCAAATCATTTCACGTCAGCTGAGGCAAGAGGAACAGGCAGCCTGGGCTCGACGGGGACCTCCGTGCCCTGCTGCTGGGTGGCCCGGGAAGCCATGTGGCACCGCACCACGGCAGACGGAGGCGTCGTCCGGGGAAGTCAAACAAGTCAACTCAGCGACTGTGTCCGTGGGCAAGTCCCTACTGCCGCTGGCCTCAGTGTCACTCATCTGGAAAATGGGCAAAATAGCACCTTCCTTGAGGGCTACTATCGTAGTAAATTTAAATAAGGGAAGATCCGCAGAGCGGTTACTGGGACAGGGCCCGGCACACAGCGTGCACCCCATAAATGTCCATAACGATTATGAAGTTCAAGCTTTTCACCCTGGCATCTGGCTACCACATCCTGCCAGAGCCTCCTCTGGCCGGGCCAAGGCCCTGCCCCCTGGCCTCCAAGTGCCCCGCACAAACTCCTTTCCTGATCACCACTAACCATGTAAGGCAGCAGCATGTGCCAGGCACAGAGAGGAGAATTAGCCTTCTTGGGACAGAATCTCTTGTGCATTCATTCAGAGAGACTTCACGGAGGCGGTGGCCTAGGGGCTGACACCTCCATTGGGGGGGAGTGGCCAGGAGACCACCTGATGCAGGGAATGGACACGGGGAGCCCTGCAGGGAGGCTCCTGCAACAGCACAGGTCGGGGACGATGGCGGACTCACCCGGGGTGGGGGTGGGGGGGGGCAGCGGGAGACACAGTCCGATCCTAGATGCACTGTGAAGACAGAGCCCATGGGCTCTCCTGATGGATGGGACATTTGCGGGGGGGGGGGGGAGGGGGGCGGGAGAGAGGAGTGAAGGCCGACCCCCTGGTATCTGGCCTGTGACACCGGCAGGAGGGAGGTCACTTACTGCTGAGACAGGAGAGACTGTGGTTTGGGGGTTGGGGGTAGTGTGAGAATTCACGTGGGGACATTTTAAGTCTCTGCCTCCATGCAACCCAGTCTGGCAAGAAGACAGACTGGTAGGGAGTCACTGCACAATGTGGACTCAAATGCAATCGTACTTAGCACTAGGAGGCAGGACTGGGCGAGGGGATCCAGGCGAGGGCATTCAGGGAAGGCTGCCTGGAGGAGGCACATCAGAGCTGAGGCCAAGAGGCAGAGGAGCTTGAGAAGAGCCAGGGAGGTGAGGGAAAGGGGCACCTCCGTGCATTTTCCACATTTCTCAGGGCTTCCCTCGCCCTTCACATCCGGCAGGGATACAGGCAGTGAGGCTTCTGTGGTTGAAGTGCGGGGTCAGACAGAGAGAGGTTCAAGTCCCGGACCCGCCTCTTTCTTGTGTGGCCTTCAGCTGGTGACTTAACCCCTCTACACCTCAGTCTCCTCATCTATAAAAGGGGGTGACTGTGCCAACCTTCTGGGGCGGTGTGAACCTCTTGAAACCCAGAGGGAGATGCCACCCCCCCCCAATGTGGCATGCCTCCCCTGAGCCCCAGTGAAAGCTGCTTTGTCTGGGAGGCTGGAAAAAGACGGGCAGGGAGCTGCTGGGCCCGTGGGGCAAAAACCACAGGCCTGGAACACCGGCCCCGGGCGAGCCTCCTGCCCCCCGCCGCCCTGGACATCCCTGCTGGGATTTTCCACTGGTTCAAACTGGGAACTGTGAAAATGCACAGCCTCCCAGTGTGCCACAGGGCGAGGGTGTTTTTCCACAGTGAGGCCAAATTCGGTCTTAAACAGCTGTGCGGGCCAGCAGAGGCTTCCAGAAAGAGGACAGGGGACTGGCTGGCAGGCAACCAGAAGGCAGTTTCTCCTCTGCTTTGGGGAGAAAGGGCACCTGCTGGCCCGCTTCTCTACAAACCAGTCACCACACTCTCACTCACGCTGTTTCTAGTTCACATCTCCCGGAACATACGAATTCATTCATTCACCCACTCCACAAAGTACATGGTTAGCACCTACAAAGGCCCAGGCGCTGTTCTAGGCCCTGGGGATAGACAGTGAACAGAAGACACAAAGCTCCTGACCTTACAGAGCTGTTGGGTGAGACACAGGCGATGAACAAAAATACACTGTATATAAACATAACAAAGAAAATCAAGCGGGTGAGGGAGGTGTGAAGGGGAAGGCCTCGCTGATAAAGGGACGATCAGTCTCAGTCGAGATCCAGAAGAAATGAAGGAGTGAGCCATGGAATACCAGGGGAGAACACAGCCCAAGCAAGTACAAAGGCCCTGGGGCAGGGGCCTGCTTCCGGTGTCCAGACAGTGGGGAGACCACAGTGGCTGAAGCAGAGCAAACAGGTGAGTGGAAGGACGGGGCAAGGTGACCCAGGAGGCAGAAAGGCACACAGGCTGAGGAGATAGGACTCTGTCTTGTAAATTTTTTTTTTTTAATGTTTTATTTATTTTTGACAGAGAGACAGACAGACAGAGCATGAGCGGGGGAGGCGCAGAGAGAGAGGGAGACACAGGATCGGAAGCAGGCTCCAGGCTCCGAGCTGTCAGCCCAGAGCCCAACATGGGGCTCGAACCCACAAACCGCGAGATCGTGACCTGAGCCGAAGTCGGAAGTTCAACTGACCGAGCCACCCAGGCGCCCCGATAGGACTCTGTTCTAAGCCGGGCGGGCAAGTCTCTGACAAACAAGGGAAAAATCCGAGTCCTCAGGGCTGGAGGGGGATCGCAGCCCCGTTTCCCCCCGGGCGGTGCAGAGGACTCTAAGGCCTGACACCAACTCCCACGTCCCCCATCGGACCCTCCCCTGGGCTCCCTGGGCCTCATTTGTCCCCATCTGCAAAATGGAGACGCAAGCCCTGCCCAGCCTCCTGCGGGGGTCCCACGAGGAACATGCTGAGGCTCTGAAAGGGGAGGCCAGGGCGTCCCAGAGCCCCCGCCTCGGTGCCGCTCTGAACCCTCTGCCCCTGAGAACGGAGCCCCCGGCCCCGGTGTCGGCTGGGCCCCCGGGGACCCGGCCCCCCTCAGACAGCCTGAAACAGGCACTCTGGAAGCTAAGGTGTCTGAGGAGGTGGTGCCCAGCAACCAGAAGCCTGCCTGGCAACGGTGGGGCGGGATGGCGGCCGGGTTCCATGGCAACCGGCAGCTGGGGCCGGGGAGGCCGGGGGAGGCCGGGGGAGGCCGGGGAGGGCGGGGAGGCCGGGCACTGCTTCAGAGGGGGAGTCAGAGCAGGGGCTTCCCAGGCTCCTCTCTAAAGAGCGGGACTCGTGGCCCCTCAGAAAGTCCAGCACCGCCTGCAGGATTGGAGGCCCAGGCCTCCCCGCCCTGCCCTGCCCTGGATCCCCGACTGGTTCAGTTGGCTTCTCCGGGCACCCCGTGCCCTCTCCCGAAGGGGGGCCACGCCTGCCGTGTAGGGACACACGAGAAGCCAAAAACAAGGACAGCGAGCATTCACAGAGAACGCTGTGTGCCCCGCTCAGTGCTATGTGTTCTATGTGCCGCGATCTCATTGAATTCTCCTGGGGCAGATGTGATGATATACTAATCCCATTTCACAGATGACAAAACTGAGGCACCGAGAAGTAAAGCCTCACACACAGTGAGGGGCAGAGTCAGAGAGGCTGACCTCCACGCTGGGCCTCCTGACCACGCCATCACCCCGTGTCTGCTGTAAAAAGGGCCTGGGGTTGGTCCGGTCAGCAAATATTTCTACAGTGTTAATAACAGCGGTAATGACAGCTGCCGATGCTTCCTGAGCGCGTTGTACGGAGCAGGCACTCGGCTGCACTGGCTCGCCTAGTTCCTCGCAACCTTGTGAGGCGGCCGCTGTGAACGGCCCGTTTTACAAAGGAGCAACTGAGGCGCACGGAGGTGAAGCGGCTTGCCCGGAAGGGAGTCTGAAAGTGCAGTTTCTGTCGCCAAAACCCGCCATACCACACGGGCCACTTGGTAGGAGTCTGATCATCCCAATCCGGGTCTGCCTTTGGAAAAGCCGCCGGGTCCCCACTTCGACTCTCCAGCCTCAAGCCCGTGGCCCAGGGACCCCCCACCCCCGCCCTCCCAGAGACACACCCCCCCATTCCCCCGGGGGTGTGTCGGCTTTCACTGGGATCCCACCCCAGGCAGCCACGGAGAAAGCTGTTAACCCGTGTCCCTCGGGGCTGGCCACTCAGCTGGACGTTCCCCCCACCCCCACCCCCTGGAATTATCTAGGGAGCCTGTGAGGAAATAAACGGCTTCTTAATGCCACACATCACAAACGTCTGAGGACGAACCTTGAGAGCAAAGAGCCGGGCGGGGCGGTGGAGAAGCTGGATGCTGGCAGGGTCTCTGCCCCCAGTCTCCAGGCAGCCAGAACCACATACGGTGCACTCTGATGTAACACAGGCCTTGGGCCTACAGCGTCACCTCTCTGAGGCTCAGCTTCCTCATCTGTAAAATGGGCAGAACGAAGTCGTGCCCGGTAGCAGCAAAGATCTAAGGGAAGACTGTGGATAAGAATCGAGGCTGAGAAATCGTGCCAACAGCACAGCTCTGACGGGACGACGGCCCCATCTTCATTGTCACCATCAGAATCATCAGTATTTCAGACCCCACGGCCCAAGAAGCCTCCACAGGGACTGCCACGCCCAGTGCAGTGCCCACGGGAGCCACGTGGGTAGGGCGAATGAGTGCGGCTGGCCAGGTGTGGCTCAAAAGGGAGACACTGGGGACTGTGGCAGCTCCCGTCAGCTGTCAGCGGGCAGAAACGCGGCCACCTCTCTGCTGCCCGAGGGAAACCGGGGATCTAGATCTGTGTGGTCACTTTTTCCACTTTCAAAACCCCGTGCTAGCCCATTCTAGAATGCACGCGGAAAGGCAAAGAAACCAGGAGAGCCAACACAGTTTTGGAAAGAACAATGTCGGAGGAGTCACGCTGCCTAATTTTGAGAATTACTCTAAAGTCACGGTAATCGGGACACGATGTTGCTGGAGAAGACGTCAGACGCTAGATCAAAGGAATGGAGGGAGGAGCCCAGAAACAGACTCGTACAAATATGGCCATTTGATTTCTGACAAAGACACAAAGGCAATTCAACGGAGAAAGGACAGTCTTCTCGACAGATGGTGCCAGAACCAGTGACGTCAGATGCAAGTTAATGACCCTCAACCTAAACTACACACTTTCTACAAAAGTCAGCTCGAAATGGATCATAGATCTGAATGTAAGACTAGAAAACTCTTAGGGGGAAAAAAAAAAAAAAACAGAGGAGAAAATCTTTGTGACCTGATGTTCAACAAAAAAAGTTCTCAGGACATTGAAAGGAAGCTCCATGAGAGAAAATACGTGATGAATTAAAATTTTAAACGGCCGCTCTGCAGAAGACACTGCTAAGAGAATGAACAGAGAACCTACAGACTGGGAGAAATATTTGTGAAAGACGTTACGTGATGGGAGAGCTGCATGTAGAATAGAACTCTAAATTCAACAGGAAGATGGGGGGCCTGGGGGCTCAGTCAGGTAAGCCTCCGGCTTCGGCTCAGGTCATGATCTCGTGGTCCGCGAGTCCGAGCCCCGCGTCAGGCTCTGTGCTGACGGATCAGAGCCTGGAGCCTGTTTCAGATTCTGTGTCTCCCTCTCTCTCTGCCCCTCCCCTGCTTGCACTCTGTCTCTCTCCCGAAAATAAATAAAAACATTTAAAAATTTTTTTTTCTCAAATAATAAATTCAATAGAAAGAAAACAATTAAAAAGTGGGTACAAGGCCTGAATATACACTTCACCAAAAAGGATATATGGATAGAAAATATGCACGTTGAAAGATATCCCCCATCATCAGACATTCAGGAACGTAAACCACAATGACATCACTGTGCTTCGATGGCAATGGCTTTAAAAAAAACCCGATGATATCAAGTGCCCACAAGGATGCGAACCACAGGGTCTCTCGTATGGTGCCGCCGGGAACACAAACGGGTACGGCCACTTTGGAAAACAGTCTGGCAACTTCTGGTGAAGTTACCTATCTACTTCCGCGCATTGACTCTAGAGGAACGAACGTGTCTATTCACACGAAAACCTGTACACGACTGTTTACAGCCACTCTATTCATAATTGCCAAAAAGTGGAAACAACTGGTCTGTCCTTCAACAGGCGGGTGGATGGAAACAACCAGACTATCCACGCGATGGAACACCGAAGGAACAAACCATCGATCTTGCACTGACACAGGTGGATCCCAAAGGCCTCAGGCTGAATGGGCTGCATGCCGGATGATTCCACGGACGTGGTGCATCTGTGTTCTGGAAAAGGCAACACTACAGAGGCAGAATCCACACGAGTGGCTGTCAGGGGTTACGCCTATGGTGTGACCCCTCAGTGGCACGCTAGAGAGCCTTCTGGGGGGTCTAGATCTGGACCACAGTGTAGGAACGTGACTCCATACATGTGTTAAAACTCATAAAACTCTACACCCCCCTCCAAAAAAAGTCAGTTTTATTATACATGAATTTTAAAAATTAAATGTTTAAAAGATCTCACGCTGGGTACCAACGAACTCAGGGTTTGTTTGGGTTTTGTCTGTTTGTTTTAATATTTATTTATTTATTTATTTATTTATTTATTTATTTATTTATTTTTGCGAAGTGGGGAGAGCAGACAGAGGGAGACAGAGAATCCCAAGCAGACTCCGCACTGTCTGTGCAGAGCCCGATGTGGGGCTCAGACTCACAAACCTGAGATCATGACCTGAGCCGAAATCAAGAGTCGGACACTCAACCAACCCAACTACCCAGGCACAGGATTTTTAAAGATATATTCAGAAAGAATGCTACAGAATATAGATGTGTGTGCATGCATGAATTAATATGTAGCCACGTGTCCCCTAGCACTTTCCCAGAGAGCCCAGGAGCAGTGACACACAGTAGCAACAAACAGACTGAGGTTTCTAAATCCCACCCTCCCAAACCAAAAAGAACCAGAGTTCCGTGGAAAACTGGACACGTAAAATACAACATGAGCTGAAATGCTGTGTGCTGTAAGCAAGTAGAGAAGTCCCCCAAAGAAAGAGAAAGAACTATTTTTTTTAGAAGGACAGAGGCATATCGAAAGGGCACAGGGTCCAAGTGGAAAGAGCTCCCCATGGCCAAAGTTGGAGCCACTTGAACAAAATAAATAATGACAGCACTGGGGCGCCTGGGCGGCTCAGTCGGTTGACCGTCCGACTTCGGCTCAGGTCACGATCTCACGGTCTGTGGGTTCGAGTCCCGCGTCGGGCTCTGTGCCGACAGCTCGGAGCCTGGATGGAGCCTGCTTCGGATCATGTGTCTCCTTCTCTCTCTGCCCCAACCCACTCACATTCTGTCTCTATCTCTCTCAAAAATAAATGAACATTAAAAAAAATTTTTTTTTTAATAATAATAATGACAGCACTGATTCGAGTCCATCCTGATATAAATGACTGAATGAATAAATAAGTAAACAGGGGCGAATTCTCCCTTACAGGAAAGTTCCAATTAATAAAAATAGAAGGAGTGAAGAAATAGAAATTCGCCATGAGAACACCATAGTAAGAACTGCCATAGGCAAGATTTAAAATAAGTGGGTGAAAATTTAAGCAAAAGCAAGATATTTCCAGCCTCCAAGAATCTCCCCGCCCCCCCAAATATCTGGTAATTATAAAGGGAAAAAAGTGTAACCTTACCATGGAGAATCCTGGCTTTTGCCATCTTAGCTGTGTGGTCAAGATGAACATCATCATTATCGACACCAAGGGTCCCTGATACAATGCGCTGAGAAGGACACATCACCCCTGACCTATCCCTCCCAATAATGCAGAATCTCAAACCCAAATGAGGGACAACCTATAAAATACTTAACCAGTTCTCTTCAAAAGTGTCAAGGTTGTGAGAGGCAAGGAAAGACTGAGGAATCACCAAACACTGGAACAGACTAAGCAGATACGACATCTACAGGCATCCTGGATGGTATCCCGGGAAGAAGAGAGATGTGAGTGGAAAACTCCATGCAATCCAAGGAAATTCTGTAGTATAGTTAACAGCATTGTGTCAAGACGAATTTCTTCATTTTGACCGTTGTACTAGATTTCTATAAAATGCTAACTTAACGGGAAGTTGGATGAAGGATGTACCGGAACTCTGTACTATTTTTGCAAGTTTTCTGTAAGTCTAAAATTATCTCAAAGTCAGAAACCCTGTGCTGGCCAAGCTAACTCATCTACTGGTCAAACAACACACATCTGCACAACAAATGTGGCCCACGAGCCACAGGTCCACACTCCTGGCTATTATGGACTTAATGTTTGTATCTGACCCCCAAGTTCCTATGCTCAAGTCCTAGCCCCCAACACGACAGCATCTAAAGGTGGGGCGTTTGAGAGGTAATTAGGTTTAGATGAGGTCACGAGGGTGGCGTTCCCAACACAGGATTAGCGTCCTTATAAAAAGAGGAACAGACACCGGTGCTCTCTCTTGGCCATGTGAGGACACAGCCTGAAAGCAGCTGTCTACACACCAGGAAGAAAGTCCTCACCAAGAACTGAGTCTGCCCACACCTTGATCTTGGACTTCCCAGACTCCAGACTGTAAGCAAACAAATGTCCCGGTTAAGCCAGCCAGCCTATGAGGTTTTGTTACAGCGCCCCAAGCAGACGAATACACTGCTCTACAGCTGACACCCCCATTCCTCCAGGGAGGCCCAAGGGAAAAAAACTCTCTGAACTTGGGCGTAGAAGACTCCCCAGGTCAGACACCCTCAGCAACACCCTCCTGATCAGCTCTACTGCCACACGTAGGCTAGAGTCTGCGGCAAAAAAAAGAGCACAGGGCTATAAATAGAGCTGGGTTCAAACCCAGGCCCTGCTACTAATTCATTGTGGGAGGACAGGTGACGGAGTCCTCCTCTTCTTCTGAAATGGGGCAAGAGTCAACCTTCGGGGGTTATCATGAAGCTCTGACCAGCAACGATGAGCGTGCCTTGCTACAAAGTTGCTAGAAAGCTACATGAGCTAACATTAGGTGTTACTATTTTATCACTGCAGCAAAGCACGGAGGCTGAAGGGCAGAGACATTACATCTACAATGTACCAACGGGAAAGGAAATTCAAGCTGAACACGGCTGCACCCGGCTCTGTCTATAGCACTATGAGCCCCAGGACTCTGTGAGGCAAGCAGGCAGGGGAGGAAAATGACCCTCTGCTTACGGATAAAGGCTCCCCTGCTAGGAACGTCTGCATACACAGGACATCGTCCTACACAGGCACAGAAACACCGCTACAAGAACATTGACTGCAGAACCGTTTACTGGGTTTTTTTAATTTTTTTAATGTTTTTATTTATTTTTGAGACAGAGAGAGAGAGAGAGACAGAGACAGAGACAGAGCATGAGCAGGGGAGGGGCAGAGAGAGACAGAGAGACAGGGAGACACAGAATCCGAAGCAGGCTCCAGGCTCTGAGCCGTCAGCACAGAGCCCGACGCGGGGCTCTCGAACTCGTGAATCGCGAGATCATGACCTGAGCCAAAGTTGGTCACTTAATGGAATGAGCCACCCGGGCGCCCCTCTGCAGGACTGTTTAAACAATTCTAAACAAATCAGGATCCATTTAAGGTATGAAAAACTATGCAGCTATGCAAAAGAACCTCCAGAACTTCCGCTCCTCCAGCACCCATGCACCAGGAGACTTTTCAACAAGGTTCATAGCAACATTGCTCAAAAGAGTTGTGTGATCAGCAGCCTCTGCGATGAGCCCCAGTGAACCCCACCTCCTGGTACTCACAACCTCTGGTACACGTACAGGTCCTGCCACGCTCCATCGGGGTTGTGACCAAGAGACTACAGCTGAGGAAAACAGACAGTATGGCACATCCAAGACTAGGTCAGAACAGCTCCTGTGGCTTTTACCTATGGCTCTTGGGACCACACCTGGGGAAAGCCATCTGTCATGTCCACCTACGGAGAGAACCACATGGCGAGGAGCTGAGGCTTCCCGCCAACAGCCAGGTGCGGGCGCCATCTTGAAGCAGGTCCTCCGGCCCCAGTCAAACCTTCAGATCAGACTGCACACCTGGCCAGCAGCTTCTCTGCAACCTCAAGTACCTGACCCACACAAACCACATGAGATACGAATGTTTATTACCTGAAGCCTTTAACTTTTAGGGCAACAGATATGGCTAACTTGACTCTGTGCCTCTCATGAGCTTACAGACCAACTGCCCTGGGACTCCAGTTATCTGGGGCCCAGAGGATCCACTGACACAGTGTTGGGCTGGAGGCTTCTGTTACCTCCTTATCATGGGGGCCTCTCCATGCAGCTGTCTCTCGACATGGCAGCTAACTGGCCCCCAAGAGAGTGATCCTACAGAAAGAGAACGCCCACCACAATCCTTTTATGACTGGGAGTCTAAGTCACTGTCCCCTCCCCCTTATTCCATTCATCAGAAGTGAGTCAGTAAGTCCAGCCCACACTCACGGGGAGAGAAAGTATAGGGTGTGAATAATAGGAGATGGGGATTTGGGGGCCATCCTGAAGGCTGCTTATCACACAGACCAAATCCCCAAAGGATAATGAGTTTGTTTTAGCAACAACAACAACAACAACAACAACACTAGCTAATATTTATTGGCTACTCACCACGTTCTTACAAGCATGAACACATTTGATCCCTAAAACAACCCTGGGTGCTACAACTAGACTCCCAGACTCCACCATTTCTTGTAGACTTGCTCTGTAACCTCAGCTGGCTTTTCTAGCCTTTAGGGAAAGCTAAGACCCAGCGACAAGTCAAGGCCATGCTCTTAGACCTCTTGGGCTCCGACCTCAAAGATGAGAAGGAAAACAGACAAGGGACAATCTCAGGGAAAACATTCCAGCAGAGGGGACAGCAGGTGCAAAGGCCCTGAGACGGGAGTGAGTACTGTTCTTTGGAGGGCTAAAGAAGGCCCACAGGCTGGGGAGGAGACAGGAAGGAGAGGTGGTGAGAAAGGCAGGCAGTGGACACACAGGCTACATTGAGGAGTTCAATTTCCTGAACGGCATAAGGAGTCAAGATACTTGGCTTGCAGGGAGTAAGAGGCAGAGAGGCTCAGATTCAACCCGGGAGAAATACATCTCCTGAGCTCTGGACACCTGGGAAACCTCCAAGGGCAAGAGGGACCTGGTCCTAAGGCTTCCAAGGGCACCAGAGGAAGACAAGGCTGGGAACCCATGGTCTGTATTGACAGAACCCCTCACCTCCCCACAAGCAGGTCTTTTGGAACGACCCTGCATCCTTTGCCAGGGCTATGTCTACTCACATACCCCAGCCACACGTCCACGAAGTCTCTCCCCAACTTCCCACATTCCTGATGCCAGAAACCCAACCACTCGCCAGGAGGCCCCAGCTCCCAGGATCCTTCTAATTTGAGGTTAGCTTCAAAAGGGGACAGACGTCCTGCTCAGTCTCCCACGAAGACCGAGCAGCCTATGGGTGGTCTGCCTGCAGGGCTGGGGCTGGGGCTGGGGCTGCTCACTGCTCTGCTCCAGAACCCTGCAACTGCCACAGGCCAGTGAGCTTTTAAGGCACTCAGTTTCCCCATCTGCGAAATGGGAATGACCACATCCACACCGGACTTCTCAAAGGGAAATCCTGAAGATTAGAAAGTGTCCCGAGGGGCGCCTGGGTGGTTCGCTCGGCTGAACATCCAACTCTTGATTCTGGCTCAAGTCATGATCCCACAGTTCGCGAGATCGAGTGCCGTGTCGGGCTCCACACTGACAGCACAGAGACTGCTTGGGATTCTCTCTCTCCCTGTCTCTCTCTCAAAATAAATAAACTTAAAAAAAAAAAAAAAAAAAAGGAAAAGGGACACCTGGGTGGCTCAGTCAGTTAAGTGTCCGACTTCAATTCAGGTCACGATCTCATGGTTCGTGGGTTTGAGCCCCGCGTCGGGCTCTCTGCCGTCAGCACGGAGCCTGCTTCTCTCTCTATCCCTCCCCCACTCACACGCTCTCTCCCTCTCAAAAATAATAAACATTAAAAAAAATGAAAAAAAAAAATTTTTTAACGTGCCCCAAAAAGTTCAAGGTGCACATATGAGGCTAGTCTAGTAATAAAAATGATGACAGTAATAACAAGCTAACAGGTACTGAGGGGTTATTACATGCTATATAATAACATATGTTAATGCATTAATAAAAATATAATAAGTTAATAAATATGTTATCTATAGTAATAAATATATATAATATATGGATGCTATTCTGTATGCTCTACAGAAATTCCTGCATCCACGATGCTATGATGAGCCCCTTTTTATACATGAGGACACTGAAGCCCGGAGAAGTTAAAGTAACTGAGCCAAGATCACGGAGCCAACAAGTAGCAGACACAGCTGGAGCAGAGGCTGTGTTTTACATGTACAAACACACCTACAGGCAAGGGAACCGAAAACAGGCTCCCCTGTCTTCGCAAAAACAACCTGATCCTCATACTCTTTTTAAATTTTTTTAAATGTTTATTTACTTTTGAGAGAGACAGAACACAAGCATGGAAGGGGCAGAGAGAGAGGGAGACACAGAATCCAAAGCAGGCTCCAGGCTCCGAGCCGTCAGCACAGAGCCCGACGCGGGGCTCGAACTCACGGACGGTGAGATCGTGACCTGAGCCGAAGTTGGACGCTTAACTGACTGAGCCACCCAGGAGTCCCCTAACATTTTTTTTTAATTTTTTTTTAATGTTCTGTTTATTTTTGAGACAAAGACAGAGCATGAGCAGGCGAGGGGCAGAGAGAGAGGGAGGCACAGAATCCGAAGCAGGTTCCAGGCTCTGAGCTGTCAGCACAGAGCCCCCCAGGCGGGGCTCGAACTCATTGACCAGGAGATCATGACCTGAACCAAAGAGTGACACCCAACGAACTGAGCCACCCAGGCGCCCCTGTCTTCATACTCTTTCAACGTTTATTCATTTTTTTGGGACAGAGAGAGACAGCGCATGAACGGGGGAGGGGCAGAGAGAGAGGGAGACACAGAATCGGAAGCAGGCTCCAGGCTCCGAGCCATCAGCCCAGAGCCCGACGCGGGGCTCGAACTCACGCACCGCGAGATCGTGACCTGGCTGAAGTCGGACGCTTAACCGACTGCGCCACCCAGGCGCCCCTTCGTACTCTTTATCATCACCCTGCAAAGGGCAACCTTACATGAATGACATCATATCATGCAATCATTTCTTTTTATCAAAAAACTTACGCATCCCCCAATGGAAAAAAATAATCAACACTGATTCCCTCTTTGTTGATTCTAAGAATTCATGCTGAGTTGCTCCAGAATTCTAAATACTATACCCCAATTGACGAAAATGAGATTCAGCTTATTTTCAGGCCTGATTTTCTTTTCCAAGGTGAAGTCCCCATCCAGCCAACACCCACAGTATTGCTATGTTAGGACCCATTTTCAATGGATTCTCAGCTGCACACCTTTCTCCGACGCCAGCCATTCTGTGACAGCCAGGTCGTCCGTGATCTACAGGTTGCCGGGCCCACCTTCCAGAAAGGCATCCCTGCCTTCACCGGGAAAAACCTCTTCATGGCAGACAAGAAGGAACCACAAACCCACCAGAAGAGAAAGCCAAGGGGACTGCTGGCCACCAAGCCTTGAGCGGGGGGTGTGCCCAGTGCCTCCCCCGAGCCCACTGACCCCACAGTGGCCACTTCCCACCCCACCAGCCAAGCAGGAAGCAGCTATCGGCTCCCCTGCCTACGCAGTGGACCCACCCTTGTGGCTCAATGCGTACATTTTATATTATGTGATCAGCACCTCAAGACAGTTTATATTTGTAAGAAGTGCTGACCTGCCTGTGGGGACCCCCTGCCTGGGGGCCCCTCTAACAGGCCAGCCGGGGCATGGCCAACAGCAAGGAGCCCAGCCCCCACCAGTTATACACAGGTAACGGCCAACACCAGGTCAGAGAGCACCATTAGGGCTCACTCATAAAAAAATGCACAGGACACTAAGAGCCACCAGTGTCCTGCTGGGGTCTACTCTGCCCCAAGGAACTGGCTCCAGGGCTCCTCCCTCAGTGGTGCTCAGTCTTGGCTTCAGCCACAATACCAGCCCAGTGCTCCCCAAACCCCTTCCGGGGCGCCTGGCTCCGGGGTGGCACTGTTGTCCCAGCAGGTTCCAAGCTCAGGAATCAAACACGGGGCTCCTCCTCTCACCCCACGGGCGTGACCCTGAGCCCCTCAGCAGCCACAGGGACACATCTCAACCGGCCGCCCTCTTGGTTTTTATAGCCAACCATCAAAATTGTACCTCCCCTGATGATCAGGCCCCAGCCAGTGGCCTCTCTTCTACCCTTCCTTTAAGGTACACTTCCAGGTTTTGGATTCGGAACCTCCGACGCCCCAGCAAGAGAAAAAGAAGTGAGCGCATCCCCCAAAATCCATTCCACAAACATTTAGGAGCCCCCTTCCATGGGCCAGGCAATGGAGACGCAGGACACAGGAGAAACCTGGCATTTACGTCTAGTGAAGGAAGGCAGATTATCAAAAGCAGACAAGTACAACCGACCAGCAAGAGGGGAAAGCTGTTACAGGAAGAATCAAGCTGGGCAGGCATGGCGTTTTTTCAGACAGGGCGGCCACGGAAGGCTCCCGGGAGGAAGGATAGTTGAGGGGAAAGAGGCCTAACGCGGGGTGGGGAGCAGGTTAGGAGGCAGGAAGGAGCCTGGGATGTCTGAGGACCTGCAGGGGGGCCTCCAGACAGATGAAGGGGGCAGGTGGGAGGCAGCAGACCCGGAAATGTCGGTTTGTACAGAGCTCCCTGGGAAGGGGACCTCGTGCCACGCTGGAGGTGGGAGGGCAAATGGTAAGACCCCCCCCCCCCCACAGGACCCCTTTGCCGGACAAATGAGGAACAACTGCCAAAACCTACGATCCACGTGTCCTCAGAGGAAGCAAACCAGTGCCCTTCTGGATTCGACCCTGCAGAGTCACCAGCACCTGTGGCCCAAGACACTACATGCAAAGCCAGCGGAGAGGGAAGCGGCGGAGAGTGGGGATTCTCCCGAAGAGTGCCCAGGAGGGAGGGGAGAGTGGTGGAGGGAAGAGAGGGAAGGGAGTGGGGAGGCAGTGAAGGGAAGAGGGGCGGGAACAGGTCCCTGGAACAGGTGGGAGCATCTCTGCAGTGACCCATGACCCGCCCAGTCCCCACCCCCACCCTACACTCCGAGAACCTCTAGAAGCCCCACGGAGAACCACATGCTTCTTACCCTCTGGGGACTCACTCCCTGGGCCTCACTGGTGGCTGTCAAGTGCAGCAAAGCTGAGCGGCCGGCCATGTGGGATGCCCTCCTTCCCCACCATGGTCATGGGTGAAGGGTGCCCATCATCCCCTCAGCCCTGGGCCCTCGCTGAGGAAGGACAGAAGGTATCAATCTTATAATCAGGTAAATGTCGGTCCCAACTCTCCAATGAGTTCTGTTAGAAGTCATCATAAAGGTCCTTTATATATTTAAAAAAGAAAAAAAAACAGGACTGATTCCAAAGCATGACACAGACACACACACAAGTGCCTGAAGGAACAGGCTGCTGGCCAACCAGGTCCAGGAGAGAAAGTTTCAAAGGCCTGAGCCACACTTTTCTAGCTCATTTCCTCTTTCTGCTGCTCATGACATTACAGATTCACACCAAGAACAGAAACAAACAAACAAAAACCTCTTGCAAAAAAAGAAAAACCTACTTTTGCAAGGAATGTTATAAGCAGATCCGGAGGGTAGGGGAAGAACTAAGGAAACTCCTGAAGAAGCTGATTGCAAAACGTGCTTAAAAGAAAGAAAGGAAAAAAAAAAAACTTTTAACATAGAAACACCCAACGATACACATTTCTTTGTAGTCTAATTTTGAAAAATGATCAAAACACGTTGTTTTTTTTTTCCCCCCCAAACATCCCAAATGACGAGTGGCCACCAGATGCTGGGGTCTGGAAATACGACTGTGGTTTTCTTTTATTTCCTTTGTTTTTAAGAAACCTAAAAATTAGGGAAGTCACAAGTACCCAGGGAAAGAAAAACCAGGGAAACTGCCGATGTGGTGACTTAACACGTGGACTACCAGAGGCTTTGTGATGAACGCGCACCCGGAAACCGAACGTGTACCCAGAGGGGGACCGCAAGAGACGCGCGCAAACCCAAAAGGAACCTGTAATTCTCCTGATGTGTTTCAAACCCGTGGGGAGTGTTCTGTAAGCCTCGGACACTTTCCTGGTGAGACAGCATCCACCATGGAACCCCGTTCTCTACCCCCCAAGGAACAGGCAGGCAGTGTTCTAGCTCTAGAGCCTTTTGCAGGATGGAGGGCAGATGTCTGGGGATATGATGTAACCTGGGTGAAGTGAATTCATCCAAGAGTGAGTCATGGAAACAGCCCTCAGATGTCCTTCAGAAATTTCAACTGCAGGATACAGGACTGAGACCCGAAGGCCCACCACCCCCGACCTCAAAGAGCAGCCTCCCCTCTCTGAAATAAGCTTTGCCCCCTGCTACAAAGGCAGGCGTCCTATCTTCTGCGGCCAACTTCTGTTTCCCCTTTTTGTAGTAAAGCACCCCAGTGCTGCTTGAGGGGTGTTTCCCATCTTCCACCTCAGCCACACAGGGCAGGGGAACGCAGCCAATGGAAAGGGTGATGGAGCGGAGAGATGGACACAGAACCCCTAGATCAAACAGTACCTGAAGGTGATGTTTTAGCTTCATGAGTTAGTACATGACATTAAGTCAGTTTGGTTTGGGTTTTGAGTCACTGACATAAAGAGCCCACCACCCAAGGAATAAACGAAACTCTGACTTCAGCGAGGAGCTGAGACGTCCAGCTATACCCATCCCTTCCAAACAACCACCAGTTTAGAATGGAACACGTCCTTTAGGTGTCATGGGTGAGAGCGAATTACAGGCATCCAGCTTCACCCAACCTCGAAGTGCAACCTGGCATCTGCTTCCTCAATGTCTCCACTCACCTCTGTCGCCAGGACGACAAAGGGAGCCTCAAGCCCCGGCCCTGGTCCTCACCAGACTCTGTTCAAACCACCGTCTCTGGAAAGCCATCCTTACTCAGCCTATCGGAGAAGAGCAACCCATCCCACCCCTGCCCTACTTCCTGCCACCCCTGCCGTATTTTTCTTCCTGATGTTCATCACCAACTGGTACACCGTGTATTCACTTGTTTGCTTGTTCACTGTCTGTCCCCCCGCCCCAACCTGTCACGTCCCCCGCCTCTTTCACACAGGATCTGTCGCAGTAAGAAAACTCTTGTCTAGAGAGAAAAAAGAGCCACATCGATCGCTAGTCTGCAGAGCAGTGGGGGAGCTGGCCCCCAAACAGGCTCCTCTGTGTACAGCTCAAAGCAGGGCGGGGATCCCAGGGCCACTGCGAGGACCCCCAGAGCTTCGTGGGGCCCCTCTCACTGACTCTGCCTGCAAGAACTCTTCTCCCTCTTGAAGACTCCCCGCTCAGGTGCTCAAGCCAAAGCCCCTAGTCATCCTCAGCCGCAGGGCGGGAGGGCTCCCCTCAGGGTCCGGCAAGTTCCTTGCCCCAGGCCCCCTCAACTCCTGTCTCCCCCTCCCCTCCCCTGCCCCCCGCACACCCCAGAGCCAACCATCAGCAAATCCCATCGGCCCCACCTTCTAAATACCTCTCTTCCCTGCCTCCTCCCTGCTCAGGGCCACCATCACCCCCACCTGGACTGCCGCAGTGCCTCCTCGCTGGTCTGCCTCCTGCCCCTCCTGCCCCAATCTACCCAGCAGCAGAGGGATCTTTTGAAAATCAAACCCACTCATGTTCCTCTCCTGTCCCCAACCCGCCAATGGCTGGCTGCCCACGTACCTAAGAAAAAATCCCAGCTCCTCACCTCACCAGGAAAGATCTGGCCCCAGCTGTCCCCTCACTTGCTCACTGCTCCTCACACCTACCGCATACCCCAGGCCCTTTGCACTTGTTATTCCTTTGGCCCAAAGAACTCTAAATGCTGTTCCTTCCCACGGCTCAGTGACAACGCCACCTCCTTGGCCAGACGTTCCCTGCCCGTGCTGGCTAACACAGCCCACTGAACCCCACCCCTAATGCTACCCACTCCACCCCCGCTTTCCAGCCTTCACAGCCCCGACCACCATCTGAGTGATCCATGATCAATGGGACGTCCCCCAGTTCCTATCTATCTCCAAACCCAAGCACCCTTGAACGCGAGCCCTACGAGGTCAGGAGCAACTCTCCCATTTGCCCCGTCTGTCCAGCACCCACCCAGACCAGGACCTCAAAACATCCTTGACGAATCAAAAAACAAAACCCTATGCTGGGTTCCTGCTCAAATGTCACCTCTCCCTGACTCTCTGGCCGGAGGTGATCTCTGGTGACCTCCCAGACTTCTTTAACACAGGGCTCCCCACAGAGCACTAGGAGCAACTTTCCCCGCTGTAGGCCAGCTGACAGGCCTCTGTCTGACCTTCCCCATTACGGTAAAGCTACTGGTGGGAAACCCAGGTCTAAGACACCCCAGCCACCCCAGGCCACAACAGGCTTCCCTCGGCCTTCCCCGCAATGCTGGGTGGAGGTAACATAGGGGCAGCACTCGTGAATATTTCTTTTGTTTCCAATTTTTGTTTAAATTCTAGTTAGTTAACATACAGTGTGATATTCCTTTCAGCGGTAGAATTCCTCGATTCATCACCTACATACAACACCCAGTGCTCACCCCAGCCAGAGCCCTCCTTAAGGCCCGTCACCCATCCAGCCCATCCCTCCACCCACCTCCCCTCCAGCAACCCTCAGTTTGTTCTCTACGGTTAAGGGTCTCCTATGGTTTGCTTCCCTCTCTCTTTATTTTTCCTTCCCATATGCTCACCTGTTTTGTTTCTTAAATTCCACACACGAGTGAAATCATATGGTGTTTGTCTTTCTCCAACTGACTTCTTTCGCTTAGCATCATACGCTCTGGCTCCATCCACGTCATTGCAAAAGGCAGGATCTCATTCTTTTTGATGGCTGAGTAATATTCCACGACATGTATGTACCACCTCTTGTTGATCTATTCATCGTCGACGGACGTTTGGGCTCTTCCCATAGTTTCGCTATTGCTGATAATGCTGCTATAAACATCGGGGTGCCTGTGCCCCTTTGAATCTGTCCTTTTGTATCCTTTGGGAAAATACCTAGCAGTGCGGTTGCTGGATCATAGGGTGGCTCTATTTTTAGTTGTTTGAGGAACCTCCCTACCGTTCTCCAGAGTGGCTGCACCAGTTTGCATTCCCACCAGCAGAGCAAACGGGTTCCCCTTTCTCCACATCCTCGCCGCTCGTGAACATTTCTTATTTTGATATTAATAACTCTGGCCATCGTATCAAATCCATGACTCATGAACATTATTGCTTAAGATAAGACTAAGGGGGCGCCTGGGTGGCGCAGTCGGTTAAGCGTCCGACTTCAGCCAGGTCACGATCTCGCGGTCCGTGAGTTCGAGCCCCGCGTCAGGCTCTGGGCTGATGGCTCGGAGCCTGGAGCCTGTTTCCGATTCTGTGTCTCCCTCTCTCTCTGCCCCTCCCCCGTTCATGCTCTGTCTCTCTCTGTCCCAAAAATAAATAAACGTTGAAAAAAAAAAAAAAAAAGATAAGACTAAGGTTTTCAAAAGGGGCGGAGGGTCAGATGAAGTAAAAATGTCAGAGAAATAACGTTGCCACTTATATACGAATACAACAGAAATCGGGAGACAAGTACTGGGTGACTAGCTTTCAGGAAAGACTAACCGGCTGGCTGGCTGGCTAGATGGATGGATGGACAAGAGAGAAGTAGAAAAGAATGAGGTGAGGGGGAGGAAAGAAGGAGAAAACGGGGCCTAGCACATAGTAGGTGCTCAGGAAACTCCACGACTTGACCCATTCGTGGGGAAGCGGTACAGTGCTGTGGTGAAGAGGCCCTGGAACCACACTGCTGATTCACATCCTGCTTCGGCCTTTCCTCACTGTGGGACCCGGGGCACGTGACGTGACCTCCCTGGGCCTCACTTTCCCCATCTGTAAAACTAGATAATAAGAATACCTCCATCAGGGCTGTTGGAAGGATCAAGTGGGTCCCCGTGTGTAGAATGCTTAGGACACAGTTCGATGTATCCTAAGTGCCCGATACATGTCAGCTATAGGACGACGGATAGTTTATGGACTCCGTCCTAGGACCAGGACAGGAAAGGGATCCAAAATCTATCCAGCCCTCTCTTTTGTAAGCAGCCCCAAAGCTCTACCGGCCCCTCCAGAAGGTCTTCCAGGAACACAAGACAAAAGAGGGGAGAAGGCGCTACTCCCCACAGGCTCAAAGGAGAAAGGAGGCCGGTGGGCTGCAGGGTAATCTGAGAAGTTAAGGGGGGGGGGGGGGTAAGAACATGAGTGGGGAGAAAAAAAGATAAATTCAGTGGCCTAGCCTGCCTCTCCAGATAGCTAAATTCCGTTGGGCTAATTCTGCACGCTTCGGCTTTTCTCAGCCTCCAAGGAGCGTTTGCCTAAATTAGTGCCTGCAATATGCCGGGTGGAGAAAGGGAAGGTGAGGACAAACAGAGAAAAGCTTGGGCCCACCGGGCCTTCCGCCCCAACCGGTGCCCAACACCAGAAGGGTGAGCGTCTCCCCCCAGCCGTGGCCAGCAGTCGTGACGGTGTCCCCGACATTCTCCCTGCCACATCCCAACCCCCCCCCCCAGCAGCTCTGCCCTTCCCTGCACCCAGCACCTGTGCCCGCCTGCCCGCCTCCGCCAGCTCCCACCCTCCCCACTCAACTGGGACACTGCTGGCTGCCCTGGTGACTGCGTTCACTGCCTGAAAACCCAGCGCAAATTTATTTCTGGGGATTTTCCAGAGAGAGAGAGAGAGAGAGAGAGAGAGAGAGTGCACACACGCACACATAACGTAGACACTCTATTAATGCAGGGCGATACATATGCAGAAAATAGCACCCCAGCTAGCTGGCTCAGGACCGTGCATTAACACCACTCCCTGCGGTAAACACACAGATATGCACCCAGAAATAGTCACCTTCGTGCTGTTTCTGCCAGATGGCACAGCCTCGGAGGTTGCTGCATCTGCACGTCTGTTTGTGTGTATTAATAGTGACAGGTGACGTTACTGAGCTCTCACCGCGCCAGGCACTGTCCCACATGTTACATCAACCCCCTGACGGAGGTGGCACTGTTACCCCTAGATGGCAGATGAGGAAACTGAGGCACAGAGGTCAAGTCGCTTGCCCCCAGGTCACACTGCCGCTGAGTGGCAAAGCTGGGATTCGAACCCGGGCAGTCCGGCTTCTGAGACGGTAGCCTCTGCCGCCATTTTATACCTGCTGCGATCGACGGCTAGCTAAGCAGGATGCGAGGCTCCACATGCGCGCTGATCGCAATTTATGTATTAACCCCTGAAATAATGTATCCGTCCCAGTCTGCAGGTGCACAGGGAGGTTAAATACCTCCCCCAAGATCACAGCTCAGAAGGACCCCAGGCTCTGATGCACCAGGTAAGAAGGCAGTTAACTCCTAAAGGCAAAGGCAAGAGCTATCCTTGAGCATCCAGTATGGGCAGGCTGTGGCTTTAAGACCTTGGGGTTGAAAAGGAGGTATCCCAAAGTGACCAGGTGCCCCTAGGGCCTTCAACAAACCCACTGTGCCAGTCGGGGTCCAGATTTAAACAGGACTGGCACAGAGAAAAAGCAGAAACCCCCAGTGAAGGCGGGCACCCGAGGTCCAGGGATACACGCAGTTGAGGCCAGGGCCCAGATGTGTCCCCTCCCCCACCGACATCGCCCTAGGGGCAGAGTGTACAAACTGGCCCACAGACGTGTTTTATTTGGCCAACGCAGTGTTTGTTAAAAACGTGACGGAGTTGCCAACTTTTAAAAATCGAATGATTTCATACCCAAAACTCTACATTTCCGGCTGTTGGGAAACATCCTTAAAAAGTCAGGAGATCTGGCAACACTGGGCTTGTGTTCCCACATGAGGACTGCTGCCTGGGCCTGAGAACCCCAAGCCTCCTTCACACTGGACTTGGGACACAGGATACGGACACGTGCTCTCTCCCATCCTTCAGAAGGCAGGGGTCAGTGGCCCGGGTTCTGGAGCCAGACCACGAGGGCCAGCTCGTACCTGGGCTCTGATCTCCTTGTTGTGTGATCTCGGGCAAATTAATGCTTCTGTGCCTCAGTTTCCTCCTCTGTAGAAGAGCAGCCACTCCACGAGACTGGTGCCTGGTACCCAGTAAGCACTCAATAATGATTCCATGGCCTTGCTGTCTCCCCCTCCCGCCAATACCAAGCCCAAGGGCTCAAAGCATTGTTTTGTAGCAATAAAGAGCTAGCACGTATCTAGCACCTGCAACTGCCTGGCACGGACCTACGAGTTGCCCTGTCATGGATTTATTTGATCTTCCCAAGAAGCATGGAAAACCACTCCTAGGCATATGCTCCAGAGAAATGAAAACCTCTGTCCATACAAAAACCTGTGCACCAGTGTTCATAACAGCGTTGTTCGTAATGGCCAAACAGTGGGAAACAAGCTAGTGTCTCTCGACCGATGAATGGACAAAACAGATGTGATGCGATGGCAGTAGAATATTATTCGGCCCTAAAGAGGAAAGAAATTCCAACACCTGCTGCAACATGGACGAACCTCGGGAACATGATGTTCAGTGAAAGAAGACAGACACGAAGGGCCACAGACCTTTCCATTCATTCCATTTATATGAAATGTCCAAACCTACAGACACACAAAGTAGGTCAGCGGCTGCCAGGGGTCGGGGTGGGGGGCGGGGAGAACGGGAGCGAGCACTAATGGGCTCGGAATTCCTTTCTGGGGTGATGATAACGTTCTGGAACTAGAAAGCCGTGACGGGCCTCAACCTTGGGAATACACTAAAAGCCACTGGAGTGGACACTTTAGCAGGGTGAATTTTACGGTGCGTGAATTCTATCTCGATTTTTAAATTTTTTAAAGGAAGAAACATCTACGAGACGGACGGTATCATCTCCACTTTATAGATGAAGAAACCCAGGCTGAGACAGATGAGAGAAACTTCTCTAGATCCAGGTTGATAGGCACAGTAGAGAAAGTAAAGACACAGCTGGGGAGGGTGATGTGCTCTTTCTTACACCTGTGGCTGCTGTGCGTGGCAGAGTCGTGGGCATCTCGGTTTGCAGCCCTCGCCCAGGCAAATCATTTCCTCTCTCTGGGCTCCAGGCAAAGGCCAGACGGGGATGACTCCTCATCTAGATCCCTCCAAGGCCCTCAAGGATCCCACAAGTCCAGGGCACTGTAGTGAAGCATCATTTATTCATATCTATGAGGACAGCTGGGGCCATTAATAAGTGATGATGCTAACGACCCCACAGTGGGAACTGGCCCTCTCCCAGGTGCACGGGAAGAAAACATTCTGGGGTTTCCAAGCCCAAGCCCTTCACGTGGCTGGCTCGGATGTCAGAGCAGGGGGCTCAGCAGCCCACGTCCTCCTAAGAAGGTCTCACCAGAAGACCACCCCATTAGGCGGGAGGATCCCTTACTCACCAGATGGAAAGATTACCTCATCAGGCTAGAGGAATCCCTCGCTCACTAGGAAGAGCCCCAATGCGACAACAGAACCCCATCCCTCCTGGACTCCTCTCCCCTGCCCTGGAGAAGCAGGACCTCACTGGGCTGCTCGGGGCTGGGGCTGCAGCTTTCTGCAAATGAGCCCCTGTAAAGCATGGCCCTTTCTCTGAGCATGGAAGGGTCCTCAAGGGTGTCCTGCAATAGGGAAGCTCCACACCAGTCCCATTCTCAGACACGGGACCAACCTGTAAATGATGCATTAGAAGCCAGACAGAGAGAGGGAGAGACAGAGGCACACACAAAGAATCGGACAGGCAGAAAACACAGAGAGAAGGGAAGGGCAGGAGGAGACTCAGGTTGACAAAGAGCCCCAGAAGGAGGCCAGAGGCAGAGCTGGGAAAGAAGGCCCTGAAAGAAAGGAAGAACGAAAGGTGAATGAGAACAGGGAGTGCCTCAAACCAGAAGCAGAGAGGCCTCGAAAAAGAGAGGAGACCCAGCAGGGGCCTTCCTTTGGGGTCCTTCATCAGTGGGAGGTGGGGGTAGTTTCCCCTGCCAGGCAGGACATGCCAGGGAAGTCTCAGCAGAGGAAGCCGGCTGGTCAGGCTGGGGGCTGGGCCTGGGAGTGCCTAGCGGCCAGCCAAGTTGCCATGGCCACCGAGACAAAGAGAGGAGCTGATGAGATGCCCAGGACGGTTCCCCAAGAGGGGCCCCAGCCACCTACAGCCCCGGAGAAGCCCAGCCTCTCTCCAGGACCTGCTCAGCCAGGGCTCCGAGGTGCTGGCCAACCACGCCCCCGGGGGAGGCCTGCAGGTTGGGGCCTATCCAGCTGCCTGGGCTGAAGAGGGGCAGTGAAAGTCATGGCCCAGGCAGGGGCAGTGAAGAGAAGGCCCCCAGCATCCAGACCCCGCCAGCTGAGCCTAAGTCCTCAACCTACCTCAGCCTCAACTTCTTCATCCATTAAATGGGGAGAAGATCCCTCAGCTTGTCCTCGAGCTGTCAGGGGCAAGGAGCTTGAATGGAGAGAACCAAGTGTCAGAGTAACAGATTGTCAATAAAGCTCACATTTACTGCGAACCAGTGTCTCTTCTGGGCACTCGCCCCAACCTCACACAGCACACTGCCCCCCCCCATCCCCCCCACATTGGGAAGAGCCATTTTTCCCTCGAATCCAGTTGAGACATTTTTGTAAGATGCAAGAAAAATGAATTCTTTGAAAAGCGAAAAGACTACAAGCCTAATTTTTTTCAGTTTTGGGCTAAACTGGCATAAAATCACCCTGCACGACTCTGCTATAAAAGTGTAAACGCTTACTCCCAGTTTCCGTCTGGATCTTTGCACAAACCACACCGAGTTGCCCTGTCAGCCCAGGTGACCCCCGCCCCCACCACAAGCACCCAGCAAGCAGGTGCTAGCACGGACAGGAGGGCAGGGCTCAGAGTACGCAGGACCTCACCCCTCTGTGCCTTGGTTTCTCCACCTGCCCTATGGGGAAAACACTAATGGTGTCTCAAGGGGGTTTGGGGAGAGGATCCGGCATCCGAATCATGGTGAAACGCTTTCATTTCTGTAACTGACGCATTGAAACCCTCACTACTCGCGAGTTATTTCTGAAAAATATCACCAAATGCCAGCTGGCATTGTTGTAAGTCGTTATCTCCTCACACTCACCGACCAACCTCCACCTGATGCGTCAAGCACCGATCTGATGGCCGGAGTCCCGCCTGTTGCTCTACGAGCATGCTACGTCTAGGAGGGCGGGGGCTCAGGCCTGCTCTCCCACCTACCAGACACCCAGCTCGGCCCAGAACCGTGCCTGGCACTTGGAGGGCGCCCCCCCCCCCAAAACGGGAAGAAGCATGAGCTCAAATCCTGGCTCTGCCATGTCTTTGCTGTGTGAACTCAAGCAAATGACTTGACCTCTCTGGGCCTCCATTTCCTTATCTGTGTAGTGGGAACACAATAATGATGACCTCGCCCAAGTGCACAGGGAGGCCCGACAAGGGCGCCTCCTGTACCACTTCTCAGCAGCACATCTGCCAATGTCTGCGGGCATCTTCAGCTGTCACACTGGGGAGAGAGGTGCTATCAGCCTCTAGCGGGTAGAGGCCAGGGATTCCGCTAAGCGCCCCAGCCTGCACGGGGCAGCCCCTCACATCAAAGAATGATGAGGCCCCAAATGTCAATGGTGCTGAAGCTGAGAATTCCTGATACGGAAGAGAAAGAACTACCTGGATGCCCAGGGAGAGGGGAATAGTTACAAACTCCGGTATAGCTGCCCTGTAACCCAGTAGGCAAAAGTTAAAAGGAATGGGCTAGAACTATGGAAGGAGAAAGCATGAGAAAGATCACCCAGACACATGCATTCGATGAGCAAAGCCAGCCACAGGATGCTAGGTAATCACAGCGGATTACCCTCAGGGAGCAGGCGAGGGATGGGGCTAGAAGTCAGACCCCCGGAGCCTGGCTCCAGAGCCCACAGCTTTAACGCCTGCTACACAGCCTCAGTCTGACACCTTTTATTCAATCAAATGCACACACGGAAAGGCTGCCCTGTTGTTCTCACGTTTCGCCTTTACGTGTGCCAACGACTTGAACACAGGGAAAGAATCTGGAAGGCTGCAGAGCAGACTAGTCACAAGAGAAACTGGAGGTGGGGGCAACCAGGAAGCGGAAGGTGAGTGTTACCTCACCTGTAAGGGTTTACTTTTCTGCACAGGTTGCATTCACATCTGTCACGTAATTAAAGATGAACGAGACACTGTAAGCGCATATACCCTTTCACTCAGAAATTTCATCCCCCCAAAAATCTACAAACCTACGGTTATGAAGGGGTCCGTGTTGGCCGTACATCATCTATAATGGCAAAAGGTGGGAATGACCCCAGTGTCCATCAAAAGGGGACTAGCATTAAAAAACAAAAAACAGGGGCGCCTGGGTGGCGCAGTCGGTTGAGCGTCCGACTTCAGCCAGGTCACGATCTCGCGGTCTGTGAGTTCGAGCCCCGCGTCAGGCTCTGGGCTGATGGCTCAGAGCCAGGAGCCTGTTTCCGATTCTGTGTCTCCCTCTCTCTCTGCCCCTCCCCCATTCATGCTCTGTCTCTCTCTGTCCCAAAAATAAATAAACGTTGGAAAAAAAAAAATTTAAAAAAAAACAAAAAACAAAAAAACAAAAAACAGTAATAATAATTTAAAAAATAAAAAAAAAAAAAAAACACCAGCACAACCATCCAGCAGGATTCCCTGTCCTATTATGGAACTACCTCCCCGACACAGGATGGAAACGGGACAAAGCCAAGTGCAGAAACGTGAGGACAATGAGCCACCACTTGTGTAACAAAAGGGGCAGGTCTTACACTATCTGAAGGTCCTAGGTGAAACCAGAGCCAGCGGCTGGCTTTGATTTTTTTTCAGTCTATTTCTTTAGAGCAGTTTTAGGTTCACAGCAAAACAGAGCAGAAGACACAGAAATTTCCCCTATACCCTCCGCCCCCACACAGGCACAGCCTCCCCCATTATCGGTGTCCCCCACCAGAGCGGGACATTTGGTGCGATCCATGAACCTGCACTGACGTACTGCAGCATCCTGAGTCCACAGTTCGCACCAGGGCTCACTGTGCATGTTCCGTGGGTTTGGGCAAATGCGGAATGATGTGCCCCCCTCATCGTGCTATCATACTGAGTAGTTTCGCTGCCCTAAAAATCCGCCTTTTCATCTCCTCCCCACCCCAAACCCCCCAACCCCTGGCAACCACTGGTCTTTTTACTGGCTCCATAGCTTTGGGAGGCTGACTTTTCACTCTGCATTATTTACGCCTTCTTAATTTGGACCATGGGGATGGTTACATATACTATATGCTAAAAAAAAAAAAAAAAAAAAAAAAAAAAAAAAAAAAAACACAGTATTCATACAACATACATGTGCAGCTTTTATATACATACATACAGTCATGTAAACATGTATAGTTGTAACATTTTTAATTAAAAGATACAAAAAACAGCATACACTGCATCAATCTACTTTACGTAAAGTTCAAAAACAAGCAAAACTAATCTTGATGATAGCAATCAGGACAGTGGGGTTGCCTGGGTGGCTCAGTCGGTTAAGCAGCCAACTCCTGATTTCAGCTCAAGTCATGATCTCACGGTTCATGGGATCGAGCCCTGTATCAGGCTGTGAGCTGACAATGCGGAGCCTGCTTGGGATTCTTTCTCTCCCTCTCTCTGCCCTCCCCCACTCACGCTCTCTCTCTCTCAAATAAATAAATAAACATAAAAATTAAAAAAGAAATCAGGGGCACCCGGGTGGCTCACTTGGGCGAGCGTCTGACTTCAGCTCAGTTCATGATCTCACGGTTCACGAGTTCGAGCCCCGCGTCGGGCTCTGTGCTGACGGCTCGGAGCCTGCAGCCTCTGCTCTGGATTCTGTGTCTCCCTCGCTCTCTGCCCCTCCCCAACTTGTGCGAGCGCGCGCGCGCTCTCTCTCTCTCGCTCTCTCTCTCTCTCTCAGAGATAAACATTTAAAAAAAATTTTTTTTAAAAAGAAGAAATCAGAAGAGTGGACACTTTAGGGGATACTGACTGAGACGAACACTGTCTGGGGTACAGGCAGTATTTGCTATCCAATGTGGCTGTTGGTTATATGGGTAAATCGTATGTAAAAATTTATCAAGCCCTACATTTAATATTGTGTATTTTGCGTGTAAAATATGCCTTAAAATTTTTTAATTAAAATTTTTCGTGGAAAAAAGAAACAGTACAGTCATGGTGAGAAGGGGATTTCTAGAGAGCCCCCAAATTCTATCATCCCCCATTCCCAGAGGGAACTCTTTGCCTGAGGCCCTGGGAGGGGACCAAGCGGGGGTCTAGGCCCCCCCTTCTCCACCGCCCCCCCCCCAAAGAAGCCGAATGGGAATCAAGCTTGCCTTTGTGGCTGGGTCCAGCAGAGTAGGACAAAGGGCCAAATGACGGCCCCCTGCTCCCCCCAGGCCCCCCAGGACACTGAAGCCCATTCATGCTGGAGGCTGGCCATGTCCCCAGGGCTCCAGCCGGAGCTGGGAACAATATCCCCTTTTACCGCCCCCTTGTCTCCCACTTCCGCATTTAATTGCAAGTTCATGGGTATTAAGTGGCCCATACAGCTGACCTAGCTCCGGCTCCCCACCCCACCCCCCAAAATGAGGCCCACAGCGCTGTCTCTGTTCACTGCCCCTCTGTGTGCCCGCTCCTCAATGATCTACCCAGAGGGAAAAGAGAAAGAGCCCCCCAGGCCCCTCCTTGTCGCCTTCCTCAAACAGCTCTGTTCTCACCCAGAAAGCGCCACTTTGCAAACCAAACTGCTCTTTTTGGCCCTGGCACAGGGGCCTCAGGCCCTGGAATGGCACCCTCCGTTCCAGCGCGCCAGGCCGCTGGCACGCTCACTTCGTACCTCGCTGTGACCCCACTCGACACCTGAGGAAACTGAGGCCCAAGGAGGGTCACGACCTCGGTCTGGCCAGGGCCAGCGCTGAGAGCCTTAAGACTCCTCTGCCTGGATATCCTGACTTTCCTTAGGCTCACTTCTTGCCCCCCACTCAAGCGGGTGGCCCAAACCTTTGACCCTTAACCTCTTCTCTAGTGTCAAAACCCCAGGGACAACTGAGCTCATTCAGCGACCTTCGAGGGTTGGAAAGAGGTTACATAAGCCAACCTCCTGCCCCTCACGTGAACTCGCTTTTGCCCTCACTCATTGCATCCCTACCTCCAGAACACCCAAGCCTGTCCCTCCTGTCCCGGAAGTCTCCACCTCCTCCAGGAAGCCTTCCAGGTCAGACCAGTCAAGGCCGAACACCCCCTCCACTGAAAAGCCACACCACCCACACTCCTCCAACCACTACTTCAAGACTGAGCCAGCTTCACGTCCGTCATCTTCTCTCTGGGCCACCTCCTGACCCAAGCCACCACCATCTTTGGTCCCCCACTGCCACCTAAGCAGTGGGGCACCGCTGCTCCTGGGGCAGCCCAGCCTCCACACTCTGACCAGAGCAACCCCTCTTAAAACATAAATCGGACCACTCTGCTGCCCTGCTTCCGGCCCTCCGTGGCCGCCCGCTGAACCGGGAGGGGCTCTCGGCTCCTTACCTTTACCTGCCGGGCCCTGTACCAGGTGCCCACCACCCTCCACGCCTCCCGGCCTGGCCTCCCTCCACACCAGCACCTCTTCAAACTCACCAACTTCTCGCCCATCTCCAGGCTCCACCGGCACTTTCCTCCTCCTCCTCCTCCTGGAGCCCTTACCCCAGACTGTCACACACAGGCTCCTGCCCATTATCCATGGCTTGGCTTCTAGATCAAGGCCTTTCCCGAGCACCCGATCGCAGACAGAACCTCCTCCCCTCCTCAGGAAAGATCAGAGACCTGATTCATTCATGAAAAATTGTTCCTATGCGTCTTGAATTACATCCAATTCAGGAGCTAGCCCATCTTCTGCTTCACTAAGCAGGTGCTATGACCAGCTTTTGGGCTACTGGCTGAGATCTCCCTGCTCCCCCTCCGACTCCCCAGCAGGACAAGAATGGGTCCTGCGCAACTCCCGAGGCTGGAGCAGAGACCAAGGGCCTCCCACCAGATGCTGGGCAGGGACACAGAACGGGCAGCACTCTGGGACCAGGCAGGCCCGCTCCCCTGCTGGCGAAGGCTGCCTCCTCTCTGAAGGTGCAACTCGACCAGGTGCCACGGCGGCCGACCCCACCCCAGTCGGAACCACCCGCTCCCTTTCCATGTTCTCAGCTGGCCAATCACTGGCTGGTACAACGCGACAGCCAAGAACAGGTAGCCTGGCTTTGAGTCCTGGCTGCCTCTTAACAGACTCTTTTATAAACTCTACCAACTGTGTGAGCCTCTCCGTGCCTCAATTTCCTCTTTTTTAAGAAGGAGCCCCCCAGGGGCGCCTGGGTGGCGCAGTGAGTTAAGCGTCCGACTTCAGCCAGGTCACGATCTCGCGGTCCGTGAGTTCGAGCCCCGCGTCAGGCTCTGGGCTGATGGCTCAGAGCCTGGAGCCTGTTTCTGATTCTGTGTCTCCCTCTCTCTCTGCCCCTCCCCCGTTCATGCTCTGTCTCTCTCTGTCCCAAAAAAAATAAATAAACGTTGAAAAAAAAAAAATTTTTTTTTAAATAAAAAAAAAAAAAGAAGGAGCCCCCTACCTCCCAGGGTGGTGGTATAGGGACTGAAGGGGTGAATGACACCCAAACCAACATTTCTGCAGGCTGCTTGTGATTCGCCAGCACAAACAGACCGAAAAAGCAGAGCTGGGGCAGGCCGGGGCTGCCCTGTCCACACTGCTGGCCCCTGGAGCACACCCGGAGGGCGGCAAGGACCCAGAGGGCACACAGCAGGTACTCAATAAAATTTACCTACTACGGTGATTATCATCTGACTACATTCGATTATAGAGAACTATGTATCTGTCCCTCCTTACTGGGAATAAGTTGAAATATTTTCAGCTCTGTGCAAGACCCTGACTTAAACCTGGAAACAGAAACACATACAATTTTCATTTCAATTTAAAAGAATCAGCAGCTACCACCTCTTGAGTGCCCACATATTTTCTCCCGCTTAATCCTCAATACCCGCCCCCAGCATGCTGGGCTGGGCATGGCAGGGACTGTCTGCACAGAGACCTCTCAGAACTGCCAGGTGAGCTGCCCCCCCCCCCCCAGAAGGACATGAAGACAGGACCGAAAGCGGAAGAAGTTCGAAATGCCCTTGTGAAGCCCTGCCCACCTGAGCACGCTGTCTGTAGCAACCCTGTGTGCGTCTAAGCAGCATCATCGAGGGATCTGGTTCCGTCTTACACGCATTTTGTTAATACGGCCCCCACTGGAGGGTCCTAGAGGCCCTAGGAGGCCCCCTTGAGAGAGCCGACCAGCCTGCTGGGGTCCCACTGGAGGAGCTTTGATGTGGCGGGGGACGGAGCCAGCTGGACTCAGAAGCCAGCTGTGGGGGAGGGGAGGCCTTGCAAGGCCCTGGATCCAGCTTTCAAAACATCTCAGTTTCTTCCCAGTGCACTTGGGCCCCCGGACAATTTCGATACAGCTACCGCGCCGAACCCTTTATGGTCACGATCTCGCTTAAACTTCACAGAAACCCTCTGAGGCGCGTACTACAATCACTCCCCAAGGAGCAGAGAGGGAAACTGAGGCAGAGGGAGGCCAAGAGACCTGCCCAAGGTCACACAGTGGGAAGCGGCAGGGCTGAATTCAAATCTCAGCTTAGCTGACACCAGGGTCCTAGACTTACTTAGAAGCACTTTATCAAGGAGGGTGGCCGACTGTCCCAGTTACCGAGGACCGAGGGGTTTCCTGGGATGTGGGACTTTTCGTTTTGAACCCAAGACAGTCCGAAACAAACCAGGGCAGCTGGCCACTCTGTTTACCACTCCGCCCGTCAGTAAGGACAAAGACAACAAGAGTGACAGTAACAGCAGTGAACAACCACCGAGCCCTGACACGTGCCAGGCCCCCGTGCAAACCCCCAAGCACGCTCTTCGCCGAAGGCTCACAGTACCGGCCCTCCCCCGCTTCACAGACACGGAAACGGAGGACCGTGGAGGCTGGAGAACGTGCCCACGGTCAGCACCAAGCACAGGGAGCCCAGGCCCTCAGACGGCAGAAGGGGCCCGGCTCCCCACGTCCTAAGGCTCTCAGCGCCAAACGAGGGCCCCGAGGACCACAGCGCACAGGGAACATTCAACTTCACGAGACGCACGCCTGTAACATGGGTGACCTGCAACCAAACTGCTGTGGATGCAACTGGTTACGGGATTTCTTTTTTTTAAGTTTATTTATTTTGAGAAAGAGGGAGCGAGCGAGCACGAGCAGAGGAGGGGCGGGGGGGGGAGAGAGAGAGAAAGAGAGAGAGAGAGAGAGAGAGAGAGAGAATCCAAAGCAGGCGCCACACCGTCAGCACAGAGCCCGATGCAGGGCTCGAACTCACAAACCAGGAGATCCTGACCTGAGCTGAGAACAAGGGTCGGATGCTTAATCGACTGAGCCACCCAGGCGCCCCGCAGGGGATTTCTAAAAGTATTTTCCCATCTGCCATTTACTAACCGGGTGGTCTCTGGGCTGCTGCACTTCTCTGGGCTCAGGTCTCTCAACCGTGCAAAGGAGCTAACCGGACACTCTCTTGCGACTTTATGGTGAGCATCTCGCGAAGTCCCCCAACTAACTTCAGGGCTGGGGACGCAGTCTCGCTCGTACAAAGGAAACGCTCCATAAGCATCAGCCACTGTTCGCACCGGCTGCAGCAGTCACGGTGTTGAGTGTTTATTAGTATCAAGAGCAGTGCGGTCTTTCCTAGGAACCGTGGAAGCAGGGCAAGGCACACCCCCTCTGTCAGCAGCCCCACCTGCCTGTACGGGGAGGTGATGTCGAAGGTCAGCCCGGCCCGTGGGGTTCTCCCACAGTCGCTGACAAGCTCTGAGAAGGGGGACCCCCCCTCCCGACCTGCACCCCCAGCATCAGCCCCGCCACGAGGCAGCACCCAGCAGGGTCCTAAAGCCATCCTTTACTGGAGCCCAGTGGAGTGTGGCCCCGAAGCAAGTGATGGCCAAGACCATGCTCTCAGCTCCATGGAAACCGGCTTTTTGCTCAAACCCTGAACCTGCCACGCTTCTCTCCTTCTCCCCACCTGAGACTGCCTTCCTCACAGCAGTCAGAGGGACCCTCCTTTCTTCTTTTTTTTTTTTTTATTTGAGAGAGAGAGAGAGATTGAATCTCAAGCAGGCTCCATACTCAGCACTGACCCTCATACGGGGCTCAAGCCCACAACCCTGGGATCATGAGCTGAAATCAAGAGTCACACACTCACAATGAACTGAGCCACCCAGGGGCCCTCAGAGGGGACTCTTCTAAAAGATAAGTGGCAGGGCACCTGGATGGCCCAGTCTGTTAAGCATTCAATTCACTTTTTTTTAAACGTTTATTTATTTTTAAGAAAGCGTGCAAGGAGGGGAGGGGCAGAGAGAAAGGGGGACAGAGGATCCAAAGCACGAACTGTGAGATCATCACCTGAGCCGAAGTCAGATGCTCAACCAAATGAGCCACCCGGGTGCCCCTTGTCTGACTCCTGATTTCAGCCCGGGTCAGGATCTCACAGTTTATGAGTTAAAGCCCTGCATCGGGGCTCTGTGCTGACAGCTCAGAGCCTGCTTGGGGTTCTCTCTCTGCCCCTCCCCTCCTCTCTCTCTCTCTCTCTCTCAAAAATAAATAAGTAAACTTAAAAAAATTTAAACATAAGTCACTCGCTACGGACTCCCTGGCCTTGAAACCCTCCACTGTTCTTACAACAGAAGGCCAGCCCCTCACCTTGGCCCTGTGTGATACGGCTCCCACCGTGCTGCTCAGATCCCCTCTCCCATTCACTCTCCCTTCACTCACTCCATCCCAGCCATGCTGGCCTCCTGGCTCATCCTGAAACTGGCCCAACCCATCCCTGCCTCAGGGCCTTTGCACAGGCCATTCCTGCTGCCTGGAACATGGCGCCCCCTGCCTTTCTTGTCATGGGTGACTTCTCAACGTGCAGGTCTTATCTCAAGTCACCTACCTCCTCAGACAGGCCTGCCCTGATCATCAAATCCAAGATAGGCCCCAACACTCCAGTTCGTATCCCTGTATTGCCATTGTCCTAGGGCTTGTCACTGCAGGGTTGTTCTTACTTGTTTATTGTCCATCTCCTCCCACTCAAATGTCAGGTCTACGACAGCAGAAATTTGTCTTTTTTTTTTTTCCCCCACTGCTGCTTCCCCAGTGCCTGGCCGGGGTAAGAGTAAGACCTTAAATGATTCTTGCTGCCAGTATGAAGAGACCAGAAAACAAGATTCCCGGAGCTTAGAGTGTATCTAACACAGTGTGAATCACCCATTCCCTCTGTGACGAGGGCTCTGATAAAAGAGGCAAGCCTGAGAGCTAGCCAAGGGGGGGGTCTGACCCAGACTGGGGCGCGGGGAGGGGGCGGGCCAAGGAGGGCTTTCCTGAGAAGGCGCCGTAAACCACTGCCACTCAGAGTGTGGTACCCGGGCCAGCAGCACGGGTCTCCCATCTGCCGGGAGCTCATTAGAAATGCAGCTTCTCAGCGCCCCCAGCCCCCCAGGCGTCCTGATCCAGAATCTGTGCTTTACTTAAGGCTCCAGGTGGTTCGTGTGCACAGTAAAATTTGAGATATCCTGGCGTAGACCCCAGGGTGGGTGGGTAACAGCAGGCCAGTCTGGTTCAGGGCATCTCTGGGAACCAAAAGGCCAAAGGAGGTCTGTGAAGCCACTCGTGTGTGAAACATGGCTTCCCAGCACCGTGGGCTAGCAAGAGCCCCAGGCCCACGCAGGGACCCTGAGCATCCTTCCTCCCTCAGGCCTGGAATAAGGATCTGAGAAGCCCACAGCCAGCATATGTGGGAGGGGTGGGCGAGGGGGGGTAGGAACCCGACAGATTTGCGTGGCAGACTCCCCAAGAGCCACACCATCTGCAGCCCCTTTGTGATACAGGCAAGGGAGGACGGTGGAGAGGCGGAGAGCCAGGAGTATTTCTAAAGTGTGGGGCGACGGGGCAAAGGAGGTGTGTGCGGGGAGAGACAGGGGACCACCTGTCACCAGGAAACCTGCAGCACCCCCACTCCATCTCCCAGCCACCCGCAACAAACAGGGCCACTCACCCCAAAACCCACTGAGAATACGCAGGCAATCCACCTTTTCAGCAGCTCCCGAAAATGCGACCCCCTGAAAGCCAAGTCCTGAGTCCCGATCTTGGTATATGTGGTTACGGAGGAGCTGAGCCTCTCCTCCATCTGCAATGGCAAACATGACCCAGGCCTGACCGGTCAGAGTTCTGGGCCCCTGGATGGGCGATCCTTGGTTCATGGACGGGTATACGCCCAAGGGTGAGCCAGGGAGTACCTGGACCCAGCTATGCCTGAAGTTATTACTCCTAAGTGAACCCATAAAAGTATTTGTTTGTTTGTTTTCACTTGAGACTCTTCGAGTTGGGGGTTCTGTCATTTATAATCCAAAGAGTCCTGACTGATGTATCTTGATACATCTGTTAAAACACTTACCACTCTGCAGCGTCATGACTTATGTGTCCATTCTCTCTCCTGGACTGGAGCTCCTTGAGGACACACACCACTGTTTGGTTTAGCTGTGTCCTTGGTGTCCATATATTATATACCAAAGTCCTGATCTATGACATAATCTCAGGAGATAAGTGACAACGAATGAATGTTCTTCCTTCCTTCCCTCTACAAATATTTACTGAGTACCCACTTGGTGTTGGGTACTGTTTTAGGTCTGGGAACAGCAGGGAACAGGAGAGAGAAAAATCCCTGCCCTCCAGGAGCTCAAATTCTAGTGAGTAGAGACTAGACGATAGCCAAACAAGGCGGTAAAACATAAATGCAATAGAGAAGGGAAAGAGGGAGCACGAGGGTGAGGTGTGATTTTTAGATGAGGTGGTCAGGGAAGGCTGCACTGATAAAGTGAGACATCTGAGCAGAGACCTACAGAGATAACGAACCACACGGATACCTGCAGAGTGCTCTCTACCCAGCAGACACAAGTGCAAAGGCCCTGCGGCTGGAATATGTTGGGTACATTTGGAGACCAGGTCAGAGAGGTAAACGTGGGGAGTGGAAAGACCGACACTGAAGGGCTATTTAGGTCACTTTCAGGGCTGTGGCTTTTATACCGAGTGAGGTGGGAGCCACGGGAGGGTTTTGAGCTGAGGAGGCATGTGATGTGACTCACAAAGGATGTGTATGGAAAACCACCTGTCAGGGGGCAATGGTAGAAGGGACCAGGGAGTAGGTGACTGCACCCGTCCCAGCAGGAGACAATGGTGGCAGAAACCATGGTGGCAGCTGTGGAGAGGTGAGGGGTGGCCAGATTCTGGGTTGTTGTTGAAGGCAGAGCTAATGGGGCTTGCTGATCTAGGGTGTAAGAGGAAGAGTAAAATCGATATGGCTCCACGGATGAGCCTGATAAGTGGGAGGACGGAGGGGCCACTGACTGGACGGGAGGGGGGCCTGAACAGGCTAAGCTGGGGAAAGCACAGAGCCTGTCATGCCCACCAGACCCCCAAGCAGAACGTCATCTGGATATAGGTGCCTGGAGGTCAGGGCAGAGGTCAGTGCAGGAAATAGAAACCCGAGAAATGTCAGCAAAGGGATTACTACGAGTCTTTACGAAGCCTCCCTACGAAGGGATCGTCCCCAGCTCCTCGCCGCTGGGCTCCGACTCCTGCCAGCCTCCCGACCACGAGCTGGGCAAAGGGGGTGCTCCACAACGGCTCCTTCTAAACTAACTACTGTGGACAGAGGAGTTCTGCATCCATCACCCGCCCTGCTCCCAGGAGAGGGCAGGCGGCCAGGAATTAGCACTCCCCAGCCAGCTCCATTGCCCAGCTGAGACACTGAGGCTCAGGGAGGGACAAAGACGAAGCGACCCCCTCCCCCCAACCCACCTTCCACGGCTGCCAGCATGATGTGACAACGCCCTGACACGTGGGGAGGGGGTTGAGAACACGTCTTGGCCCGAGCGTCACAGTGAATGGCAGACGAGGAGGACGGCGCTGGCACCAGGCTGAGAGGAGGGAGGGGCAGCCGGCACCAAGCTCTGGGCCTCCAGAGTCTCCCCAGGGTCAGGGCCTTCCCTCTTCATGGACGGGCAGAGCAGCCCCGAGCCCAGGCACCGGCCATCCTGCTCCCACCTCACTGGTGATGCCTCTCCAGGCCTCGACTGCCCTGTCTGTAAGATGGGTGGCCAATACAGAGACACTGAGGTCATCAGGGCATCAGACCGGCTAGTATGTGCTGAGCTCTTACTCGGGGCCAGACCCAGAGTCGACCACGGCACCGCTGGCATCCAGGGGCAGGCGACCGTCGTGAGGGCCGCCCTAGGCCCTGCAGGATAGTGAGCAACAACCCTGGCTTCTACCCCCTAGATGCCAACAACATCCTGCCTCCCCAGTCATGACAGCCAAGAAAAGCTGTAGACGTTCTAGGCACAGTCCTAGGCCAACAGGATGTCGGCTCCGTGAAGGGAAAGATCGTTGTCCGTCGGTCAAATCTGGATTAACTTACTTAAGGAGGCTGGTTTCAGAATCTTGCTCAAATCGCTCCACTATCCTGGTTCTCAAAGCACCGTAAGAGGACGTACATGACCCAATATTATATACAGTCCTGCCACATAGTGAGTGGGAAGCCAGTCATTATCTTTTCTTTTCCTTTTTTTTTTTTTTTTTTTTTTTTTTTGAGACAGAGCGCGAGCAGCAGAGGGGCAGAGAGAGAATCTTAAGCAGGCGCGGAGCCTGACACGGGGGTCGATCTCACGACCATGAGCTGGAATCAAGAGTTGGATGCTTAACCGAATGAGCCACCCAGGCACCCTGAGTTTATCTTAATTTGAGAAATAAGGTGTTCATTAGAGCTGGTGAAGCAATGCAAAAAAAAAAAAAAAAAAAAAAAAAAAAAGAAAGAAAAAATACAAGGATAAATAAAATATCTTCTCCGCACCCCTCCTCATTGTCAGCCTGAGACCAACGATGTAAATATTCTGGTGTGCGTCCTACGGAGCCCTTCTCAACGTTCATGAACTGAGAGACTGTCGTTACCTTTTCCCACAAAATTGGGATCACGCTCTACGTTTGACTCGCAACTTTTCTTGCTTAACAGTACACGGCGTGTGCAACCCTTCACATCAAGGGAAGAGATCAAGCTCATTCTTCTATACAGCTGCCTGACAGCCCAATGCATCGACACACAACAGTCTTGGTCAGAATTTCCTCTGTTACGGTGACTTCCCCTGCCCCCCGCTCTTTTGGCCATTTATAAACAAAACTGAAACAAAGGTCTTTGTAAACTTAAGTCGTTACATACCTTTTTTTTCTGGGTTCTATAGGGGAGATTCCCAAATGAAATGAACTAAAGGGCATTGTGATTGGTGTGTTTTGTTGTTTTTTAATATTTTTTTAATTTTATTTCTGAGAGACAGAGTATGGGCAGGGGAGGGGCAGAGAGAGAAGGAGACGTAAAATCCAAAGCAGGCTCCAGGCTCTGAGCTGTCAGCACAGAGCCTGACGTGGGGCTCAAACTCATGAACCATGAGATCATGACCTGAGCTGAAGTCAGATGCTTAACAGACTGCACCACCCAGGCATCCTGGGTTTTTTTATATCTAAAGGCACTCCTAGACTATTTTTCCCGAAAGACGCCAGTCATCAACACTCCCACCAGCATCCTATGGAACTGCCTGTTTGCCAGCAGCCACACTAGCACTGCGTATTATCACTTTGCGTGTGTGAGGTAAGACAGTGGTAATGCTATCGAAGGTAATGTGGACCGATGTGGTCACTCAGCAGGAATGGCCACATAGTTCTCATTCCACAAAATAATACCAAGTCCAGAGCATTCTGGACCCAAATGAGGACAGAGGGTTGTCAGGAAGCAGGCTGTCCATCTACTGAGCCCTGAAATGCCTTCCTCCCAAGACCCCCCCCATCCTCACAAGCTGACTCCTGAGCCTGTGCTATCCTCATTTCTGAAATGGATTTCACACCCAGACATAACAAAGATGCCTTTGTTACCCGGAAAGAGGGAGCGACTGTCGCCAGAACATTCTGGGTTCTGTTCATTCAAATCTCCGTGTGGGGAGGAGAGTAAGGGCGGGGGGGGGGGTGGGGGAAGGGAGGCGCATACAGGATGCTTCCCACTCTGGGGCTGATCTTAGAGGTGGATGCTTCGGGCAGACTGGTGAGGCCCACCTCCCCATCCTTCACTCACTGGTTTATTCCACAAATATTTGCTGGGCGCTTATGGCTGGAATGTTCTTCCCCCAGATACAGAGGGTAAGTCACTTTTCTAGGGAGACAATACCTAGAAGGGGCACAGCCTGGATTCGAACCCAGGCACTCCAGCAATTATCACCTCATATAATTCATCCCACAGCCTGTTAAGAGAGGCAACATCATTAACCCCATTTTACAGATGAGAAAACTGAGGCTCAATCAGATAAAGCCAAGACCCAAGGTCACACAACTAATAAGTAACACAGGAGCACAAAGAGGCAATTAACGAACTTCTAACCACCCACAGAACACCCCAGGCCCCAGCTGCCATGGTGTTCTATCTGGGCTACCCCGGCAGCCTCCTCTGCCTCCACCCTACCCCTCCACAGTCCATTCTCCACTGGCGGCCAGAGGGGTCCTGTGAAAACCAAGTCAGATTCAGAGTGCCTGGGTGGCTCAGTCGCTTGGGCATCCCGACTTCACCTCAGGTCATGATCTCGCAGTCTGTGAGTTCGAGCCCCGCGTCAGGCTCTGTGGTGACAGCTGGAGCCTGGAGCCTGCTTCCGATTCTGTGTCTCCCCTCTCTCTCTGACCCTCCCCCACTCACGCTCTGTCTCTCCTTCAAAAATAAACATTTTTTAAAAATTAAAAACAAAAAAGTTCCAAGGTCCCCCACCTCACTCAGTGAAATGCAAAATCCTTACAGTGGCCCACAAGGCCCTGCACAATCCAGGTACCAGCCGTCCCCCCACTCCTACTGTTACCTCCTTGACTTCACTCTCCACCTGGCTCATTCTGCTCCAGCCACCCCGGCCTCTTTCCTGAAATATGTTCCTGCCTCAGGGCCTTTGTACTTGCTGTTCCCTGTGCCTGGAATGTTCTTCCCCCAGATACAGAGGCTAAGTCACTTTCCTAGGGAGACAATACCTAGAAGGGGCACAGCCTGGATTCAAACCCAGGCTGTGTGGCCGCAGACAAGACAAAATGTACACAGCGGGGTCTGCAGTAAGAGAAAAGGACGCTCTGTGACTGTGGGCAGGTTGCTGAACCTTTTTAACCTCTGTTTCCCCACGTATAAAACAGGCAACATAGGTAACCTTCCCCATCCGGCTCCTGGGAGGCCACACTGCTGGAGACACGTCCACTGACCACACCTCATACATATTAGATCCACGGAAAGAGCCAGAACGGTCAAGGAAGACCTCCTAAGGAAGCAGGATATGAACAAGGCTTTGAAGGTAGGAAGTGGAAAGCCATGAGGTGGTCCAGGCAGGCCAGGTGACAAGAGGGTTCACCTGGAACCCAAGACTCAGGAGAAGGCAAAGGCTTCCCATCTGGGATGGAGACACGAGCAGACAAGAGAAGAGATGCTCCCACCCTGTACCTCCCTTCTTCCCGTCCCAGGACCTTCTTCCTTCCCAGAACGACTGCTCCCTCACCACCACGTGGCACAGGTGGGCCCCTCACCCAACCTAGCCACATGACCCAAGGCAGCCAATCAGAACTCACTCCAGGCCCCGGACAGACCCTTCCCGGACATGAGCCAAGGGATTCCCATTTTTGCTAAGGCATTTTGAGCTGGACCTCCTGTCACTTGCAACCAAGGACTTCTGACAATCGGCACTGGCTGTTCTCATCAGCAACAGCAGTGCCGTTATCATTGTTCCTGTTATTGTCGTTATTCTCTCAAAACTGAGATGTGGGAGAACGGAAGCAGGGGAGAGGGCTCCTCTGGGCTCCTCTCTGGGCTGCACACACGCAGTTAAGATGCTGAGCCTGACCGGGGGTGGTAGCAGGGGCCCCACACGACAGCTGAGGGTCCCTCTCAGGAACCCACTGCTTTCTCTCTGAGGTCTGCACCCCAGGACCTCCCAAAGGAGCGTAAGTACAGAACAAGATTCAGGAAGTAGGACAGACGGATGTGGGAATCTCGGCCCCACAGGCCCCAGGAGGCCGAAGCTGGGGATCATGGAGTCACCCTAAGGGAGAACGTCCTTCTCCCCCTCTACTCACCTCGCGGGCCCAGAGGGAGCACCCACACACTGGAACACGCATCTCGGGCTCAACTGCCCACAGGGCCGGCAGGTGAGGCAGTGCAGCTAGCCAGGCGGCCTTCGGGATGCCAATGAGGGTGGCATCCTCTTAACAGAAGAGCGCGTTTTTGCTTATTTTTCCTTATTAAACACATCTTTCTTCCAAAGAGAAACGTGCCGCCTCCTACTTTTCTTAAAACACATGATCCTCTTGGGGCGCCTGAGCAGCTCAGCCAGTTAAGCGTCTAAGGTCGGCTCAGATCATGATCTCACTATCAGTGGGGAGCCTGCTTGGGATTCTCTCTCTCTTTCTGCCCTTCCTCCACTCATGCTTTGTCTCTCTCTCTCTCTTAGAAATAAATAAGTCTTAAAAAAAAAAAAAACCACACACATAACCCTCTTTGGCTTTCAGTTTTCCATTTGATAGAAACAAAGGTGAGAAGAAATGTTCCATTGCCCCTCTTAACTCTACATTTAAAATACAAACTAAAATAAGAAAAGAAAAGAAAAGAAAAGAAAAGAAAAGAAAAGAAAAGAAAAGAAAAGAAAAGAAAAACCAGCAGGGCAAGACTAATGACACACGGCAACCACCGTTAAGTTTCAACCTGAGGGATATCAGGGAAGAGTGAGGTCTGTGGCAAAGTCCCATCTGAAGGGAGGGGCTGCTCTTCAGCTCCAGCCAAGCACTGCCTGTAGGCATGGGAGCTTGGTGTGCATACAGTTTCTATGGACCACGGACCACAAATGATAGTAACAAGGTCTGTTTTAATCAGCTCTGTGTCCTCAGCACCTCAGGACCTGGGCTCACAGCAAGAGCCCCCCGCCCACCCCACAACCCGACACACACACATACATACACACGGTTATGGCCACTGAGGTCAGAGAATCTGAGAACAACGTTTCCCAGAAACACAGGAATCCTGGGGGCACACAGGACAATCGCCGGACAGGAGTCAGCAAACCTGCGTTCAAACTCCATCTCAGCCACAACCTCACTTGGTAAGCCTGGGCCAAGTCAGGCTTGGGACAGCTCTGAGCCTCAGTTTCCCCTTCTGGAAAAATGAGACAAATGAGAAAAACGAGACGTGATGTCGTGGTCTCTTCCAGCCCTTCCAGCCCGATTCTAGGATTCTAGCTGCCAAGGATTTATTTGGGGTAGTAAAAACCAAAAGGTCTAAACCAAGGTTTCTTCAGCCCTCAGTTACTGAATCAATACAGGAACTGGCGGCTTGAACAAAGACGATGTGCATGGTCTGTCGCTTTGGAAAACTGAAAACCGTGTAAACATGCAATCTTAGATGGATGTTTAAGTAATAATAATTGTATTAACATGATGTTGTTACGTTAGGAGGATCACTGGAATTGTAGCTCATACACGGGAAGCACCTACCACATGCAGGGCAGTGTTTTGTGAGCTTCACGGATTTGTGAACTCATCTAACTCTCCCACTGATCTAGGAGATGCACTATTTCCGGAAAGAGGACACCAAGGCGCACACAGGTGAAGCAGACGGCCTGCATGACACAGCCATGAAGCACCTAGGATCCGACCCGGACGGCGGGGAGCCGGGGCCCCCGTGTTTCGTCATGAAGCTCTCAAAGGCTCAGTGATGAAGAGGGCTTAGTGGAAACTTGGGAGGAACCCCACAGAAGGGGCCAGAGAAGCAGGGGCCACACGATATCACGTGTGCACTACGGTCGCCCCCAAGCTAAAACAACAGCAAAGAACACGGAGGGAGGGTAACAGGGACACTGCCTATTTGGAAGGGTCCTTATTTTCTCCACGTTCTACAGTGAGTGCGGTGACAGCAAAGGTGGCCAGTGCGTGGCGGGTGTCCCTGGAAACCGACACCATATGCCAGCGAATCCTTCCTCCTCGGCGGCCATGGGAGAGGAAGCCCCCCGGGGGCCCACGTGCTTGCCTGCCCTGGACTGCGGTACCCCCAGCATCGACAACGGGGCCAGAAACCCCGCAGGCGCTCGATAACACGTGTGGTGGAATCCCGCAAGCCTATCGGGTAGGAACAGAGATTTCCCCATCTTACAGCTAAGTAAACTAAGGCCCAAGAGTCAGCTGCCCAAGGTCACGGAGCTGGGAAGCGGTGGCTGAGGACAAGCACGGGCAGAGCCACGTCTCAGTGAAGCCTCTGCGCACAGGGTCAAAATCACACACAAAATCACCAAGGAGACATGATCCACGACTGGACCCCAGACTAGGGATGGGAGGGGAGGGGGACCAGATGTTCCAAGGGATCGTGTGGGCATGCGGGAGCCCTCGGACTCATAAGGACACGACTCAAACGTCCCCCCGTCCTCCCAAGTGCCTTGGTGGCTAGATATAACGACGTTTTGGGGGAAAGGGGTGGAATATGAATTTGGATTGTAGAATTGTATAAATCCGTATTGATGTTAAATTTCCTGATTTTGTTCAGTACACTGCAGTGACACAACAATGTCCACGTTCTTAGGAGGAACATGCTGAGTTATTTAGGGACACCACACCCGCAACTACTCTCAAGTAGATCAACGCGATAATAATAACGTGAATGTGTGTGTGCGTGCATGTGTGTCTCTACGGGGCTGGGGGAGACAGGTGGGAGAGGAGAAAGAGGAGAGTTAAAAGCAAATGTGGGGTGCCTCGGTGGCTCAGTTAAGTGTCCGACTCCTGATTTTGGCTCAGGTCATGATCTCACAGTCATGATATCAAGCCCTGTGTCAGGCTCTGCGCTGAGCCTGCTTGGTATTCTCTCTCCCTCGCTGCCCCTCCCCTGCTCACGTGTACACGCTCTCTCTTTCTCTCCCTCTCTCAAAATAAAAAATAAAATAAAAGCACATGTAGTCAACAACTGTCAATTGGTGAATCTGGATGAAGGTTATACAGGGGTACTCTTTATTCTTGACACGTCAAAATAAAAAGTTACCAGAAAACTAACTTTAAGAAAATGTACTAAATTGGGGCGCCTGGGTGGCTCAGTTGGTTAAGCATCCGACTTCAGCTTAGGTCATGATCAGGTCAGTGAGTTCGAGCCCCGCGTTGGGCTCTCTCTCTCAAAATAAATAAATAAGCTTAAAAAAAAAAATAGAGAGGCACCTGGATGGCTCAGTCGGTTAAGCGTCCGACTTCAGCTCAGGTCATGATCTCGCGGTCCGTGAGTTCGAGCCCCGCGTCGGGCTCTGTGCTGACAGCTCGGAGCCTGGAGCCTGTTTCGGATTCTGTGTCTCCCTCTCTCTCTGCCCCTCCTCCCTCCCTCCCTCCCTCCCTCCCTCTCTCTCAAAAATAAACATTAAAAGAAACTTTAAAAATGTGTTAAATTACTCATAAGTATGGCATACTAGAGTTTTGTGTCTAGACCCCTGTACATATGTAGAAATACATGATAGGTACAGCCAGGCATATACACAAACCATTTTACCATATTTGCCTCCATAAAAGAGTGCTTATAGCTGAACAGACACAGACGTAAGGGAATGTGCTTTTGACACAGACACCACCACCATATTTATCGCCTTTGTGATCAAGGGGAAATAAATCTTAAAAACCACCTAACAACAGTCTGGCCAGCCATCGGCTGGTGGCTGGGACCATACAGAGCTCCCTCGGCCCTCCTGGTGTGGTAAGGGCAGCAGGCCAAGGACACCAGTCTGTAGCCACTCCCCACACTGGGGTGCACACTCCCAAATCAAGCCAAGGCCACTCGTTAAGAAAGCAGCAGGAGAGGTGCCTAGGTGGCTCAGTCGGTCTCAATCTCGGCTCGGGTTGTGATCTCGCAGTTGGTGAGTTCGAGCCCCGCGTCAGGCTCTGCGCTGACAGTGCGGAGCCTGCTTGGGATTCTCTCTCTCCCTCCGTCTCTGCCCCTCCCCCGTCTGCACGCACAGGCTCTCTAAATAAACGAACAAACATTAAAAAAAAAAAAAAGGAGCAGGAACCAGACAGTGCCTCCTCCAACTTTCACTCAACCACTCCCTTGACCAAAGCTCCCTTGACCAGAGCTGGGTGGTGGGGGCTTATCAGTGAACACAGCAGTCCAGGCAGCCCACACCCACCTTTGGCCCTCAAACTATCTTAGCCCCAGGCCCCCAAAAGTCTGCACAGAAGTATTTAGCAGTCACGATAATCCTATTCTATAAAACATAAACATGGGTACAAAGCAAAAGCCATTTTTTTCATTCCAAAAATATTTAATGAGCACCTACCACAGGCCAGGCATGGTTCTCAGTGTCTAACAGACAAAGTGAGTGGAACAGACAGAAATGCCCTATCCTCTTGGAGCTGACATTCGCGTGAGTGAGACAAACAATAAACAGTAAGTAAGTCAGCCATCTAGTGTGTCAAGTGGTAGAGAAAACTCCCGCATGGAAGGGGCACGGAAGGGAAAGGATAGGAAGTGTGCAGGTGGGGGTGGAGGACAGGTTTGAAAGGGGGAGGGAGACCTCCTCAGGAACATGCCAGAGTGAGCCCTCGGGATACCCGGAAAGAACATTCCAAACAGAAGAGGCGAGAACACCCTGAGGCAGGAGAAAGGGCACACGTGGCTGGGGGGGGGGGCGGGAGGGAGTAGGAGCAAAAGGAGATTCTGGAATTAGATAGCAGTGATAATTGCGCAACTTTGCGAATATACTCAAAACCACCGAATCGTTCGCTCTGCAAGGGTGAGATTTATGGTGTGTGAATTGCGTCTCAATTAAAAAAACCGTATGTGGGGGCACTCAGGTGACTCAGTCAGTTAAGTGTCTTGATTTCAGCTCAGGTCATGATCTCACAATTCACGAGTTCGAGCCCTGCATCAGTCTCTGCACTGACAGTGAGAAGCCTGCTTGGGATTCTCTCTAAGAATCTCTCTCTCTGCCCCCTGCCCCCTGCTCGCTCTCTCTCTCTCTCTCTCTCTCTCTCTCTCTCAAAATAATAAACTAAAAAACAAAAACAAAAATCTGCAGGAGAAAGAAGAGAAACAGGAGAGGGGACCTGAAAGGAAACAGGGCCAGATCTCACAGGACCTTCCAAGCCATCCTGACACCTTCACTTCTACTCAGAGGGAAGCGGGAGTCTCGGGAGGGCTCTGAGCAGGGCAGTGGTATGAAGTGACTTAAGTTCTAACTGGCCCCCTCTGGCTCTGTGTCTGGAGGACAGAACGGGGCAGGCCCGGGTGAGAGCAGAGCACACAAGCATAATAGCCCTGGCTGTTTCTCGACCGTGTGTCCTTGGACAAGCCACTTCACCTTCTGTGCCTCAGTTTTCCTCACCTGCAAAGTGGGTCTGAAAAATACACACACACACACACACACACACACACACACACACTCACACTCACACTCACACTCACACCGCCCAGGGCAGAGGTGAGAGCTACAGAGGAAAGCGTTGTTAAGATGGTATTATGAGCGGAGGTAGTTTTTAATCATGCAAATTAGTTTCCTGAACAGAAAACAGGGGGTGCCTTCCTCTCTCACAGGAAGCAGAGACCCATCGTGTATCAACAGCCATCTCCCCAGCGGCCACCAGCACAGCCTGCTGACACCCTGGCCATGAACAGGGACCCAAACTCCTCTTTGGGTGTGGTCAGCTCAGACGCAGTACTCACACGGAGGCTGAGACCTAGAGAGGGGACAGAAATGGCCCTGATTCACACAACAGCCTTCCCAGACAGAGGGTCTGGGGATCTGCCTGGCAAGGGGAAAGTGTGGTCCTCCCTCCTGGGTGAGCGTCCAGGCCAGAGACAGGGGGTGGCTGCTGCGATCTTGGGAAGACCCTTGCGCAGTAAGACTTTCAGATCATCAATCAGACCAAGCCACACCCCAGCTGAAAACCCTCCAGGGGCTCCTCACCCACTAATAAAGTGCCTGAGTCTCATGCCACACCGACTTCCTCTCCCCAGCTCCACCAACCTGGCCTCTTGCTGTTCCTCAAACAAGCTAAGCATAGTCCTGCCTCAGGGCCTTTGCGCATGCTGCCCCCTCTACCTAGAACACACTTCTCTCAACTACAGCTGGCTCCTTCTCGGCCCCAGGACTCAGCTCAAAAGCCACCTCTTCAGAGAGGCCTTCCTTGGCCACCCCGTCACAAGCAGATGCCGCTATCCCTAGCACCAACACACCCTCATTTTACTTCCCTTCTTGGCACATCCACTCGCCAGCTGAGTAGACCTAAGCAAATCACTCTCTCCGGGCCTTAGTTTCCCCATCTGCAAAACAGATATATGAGAGAACCCCCTACAGGAGAGGGTTGTTGCAAAGGCTCAAAGAGATAATCCATACAAAGCACTCAGCACAGGGCTCAGCACACAGTAAGGCCTCAGCAGATACTATTATTCCATCTGTTGCCACCTTCTCAAGTGACCTCTTTGTATTGTCTGAAGATTCCACGAGGGCAGGAACCTTGTCCATCTTGTCCTGGCCATGTGCCAGCACCTAGCCCAGTGTTTGGCACACAGTAGGCATTCAATGTGCGTTTAAATGACTAAGTGAACCAGTGAATGAAAGCATGGACTGCCCACAGCCCGCTCTGGGCCTGGCCTCGCTCCTTGCAGAAGCTTCCCACCACCCCCCTGTAAGGGCGAAAGTACAAGACCCCGGATCCTGGTGGCTCATGGCCACCCCACCTGCTTCCACCAGACTTTGGTGGCCCTAGTCCCGCCAGCCTGAAATAGCCTGGCCTCCCCTGGCCCAGAAACAAGGGATCGTCTGTCAGGCCCACCCTGGGGAAGGAACCAGGCGGGTAAACACAGATTGAGCGTCCGACCACAAGACAAAAGAGGCAAACCCCCTCTGGTCCTCAAGGAGCCGGGAAAATAAAAATAAACTGAAAAATCTACATAGGGCTGGGAGGCTGGAGGACTTCCCTTCTTTCTCAGGGCTTCCTTTCGGATAACAGGAGAGCCTGTGGCAGGTAGTGGGGCGGCCGTGACCTTGGCTCAGCACTCCGCTCTGCAGGCACTCCCCGTGGATGATGGGGAAACCAGGACTCAGAGACGCAAAAGGTCTTGCCCAAGGTCACACGGGGGCAGAGCTGAGATTTGAACCCAGGCCGTTTGGTGTCTAGAATCCATGCTTTTTCTTTGTTTGTTTGTTTGTTTGTTTCTTTTTTGAGAGAGAGAGCCAGCAGAAGAGGGGCAAAGAGGGAAGGAGAGAGAGAATCCCAAGCAGGCTCAGCATCGTCAGTGTGGAGTCCGATGCAGAGCTTGAACTCACAGACCGCGAGATCATGACCTAGGCTGACGTACACATGCATACAGTCACGGCGACAGCATAGATTTCTCATACTCCGGGATGTGTGCGTAAAGGCCCCAGAATACGGTGCAAAAGCAGAACTGGTTGTCAAAGGTTGGCAGCCAGTCCCCCTGGGGGCCATGGGCAATATCTGGAGACCTTTTCCAATGGTCCCAACTGACGGAAGGGCAGGCCAGTGCTGCTGTGAAGCATCCTACAATTCACAGGACAGTCGCCACAAGGGAAGATGATCCCGCCCCCACCTTCCAGTGGGGCCAAGGGTTAAAATACGGAGGATTCACCACAGACCAGCTGCTAGGGCTGAAATGCCCCCTGAGGAGCCTCTTTAAGGGGGACCTTTGAGCCAGGCTGAAACTCAAATCCTGGGAAGAGGGCGAGGGCCACCCCAGCCTTCTCCCAGAACTCTCCGGATGGAACCCTGACCGGCCGCAGGGCCGCCACCCTTGACCAGAGCGCACCTCCCTCTGGGGGCCACGACTTCGACAGGGAGTCCTTCTGGGGCTTCACAGGCCAAACAAGGAGATTCAGACCCCTGCCCTCTCCCCCCAGCTTACTCTCAAGTTCTATGTCTCCAGGACTCTGGGGCAAGGACCAGCTCTGGCCTCGCCCTGTGCCCCGGGGGAGCAAGGCACGCTGGTTTGAGGACCTGTCCACCCTGCCTACCCGCCACCTGCCACGATTCCAGCCAGAGAGCTGGTGGCCGTTGGAAAAAAAAAAACGGATGAGAAATCACAAAAATCTGAGAGGTCAAGTTCTTCTGCAGCCAGGCATGACCTGCTTCAGAGACAACTCTTGCACGGGCTGGGGGTTGGGGGGAGGCTTGGGAGGGGGCACTGTGAAGCAAAGAGAATGTGGGTTTGTCGACCTGAGGGAGTGGCCAGAGCTCAAGAGGCCTTCTGCTCAGTGGACTCAGGGGGACACCCTCTAGGAAAGGGGTGCCCGGAAGCCTCCAAAGGCCAAGGACACCAATCCCATCCACCTGCTTTTTTAAGTGACAGATAAACGGTTATAAGGGACAACACCCAATAATGGTGAATGGGCTCTAGGATGCTCATCTGGAGAACACCCTCACTCAAATGCACGAGATGCATCATCTCTGATGGGTCAGCCTTCTCCAAAGGCCAAGGGCCACATGTGCCCTGTTGACAGCTGCATTTTCCTGGCCCAGAACACTGCCTAGAATATACTGCAGGTGCTCCAAAACTACCTGCACACGGAGAAACGCAGTCCAGATTTCTGCGTTTCCCTGTGCGGAGCTCTGTTCGGCCCACACAAAAGGTGCCCCCTCCCAACTCCGGCTGACATTTAGGTTTTTGTCATCAAAAGACCTTCACTGACTCCCTAATGATGTTGTGGCCTAATACAAAGTGGCCTGGCCCAGGTTCTCTGGCATCCTAAAAAGCTCTGATAATTTGGACCTTCGGGCTTAATTCTTTGCCCACATGGGCAGCTGGAGGTCTCACAAAGGCAGTTAATTTTGGTCACGAACACAGCATCATTTTGGGTAGTTCAGGAGAACGGGAAAGAATGAGGGTTCTGCAGTCAGACTACCTGGGTCTGAGTCCCAGCCCTGTCAGGCTGTGTGACCTTGCAAAACTGACTTGGCCTCTCTGTGCCTTGGGTTTCATCTGTAAAAATGGGAAGCACAATAAATACCTAGCACTTTTGAGTTGATACACAGAGAATGCTCTACACAGGGCTGGTAAACATTTAGTACTTTATTATAAGTGTTAGCAAATTATCATTACTGAGGTTACACTAGCCTGATAACCATGCAGGCATGCAATTCTCTCTGTCAGAATTTTGTAACATATATGCTCATACACATGTGCCTGGTTTGATATGAGAACAGTATTATACATGAGATTTCTGAGTGCATTTTTCCTTTTACTATCTTCCTGCTTGCTTTTCTCCACAAGAAACACATCCTTGTGTCCTTTTCCCTAAGCTCCTGTAATGTGACGTATACAACGGACATGTGTATATTATGACTTCTGTTTATTTTCCCAAAGCAGAATTGTGTCACATACACGTCTCAGCATCCTACCTTTTGCAACACACCCTCGTGAACATCCCGGAAGTCACCGACCGGGTAGGTCATTCTGTTTTGGTGACTGCAGAATTTAAAATGTGTCCCTCACCTCCACCCCCTGGCATTTCTCTCTAGTGAGAGACTGGAAGCAAAGCATCTTAAAAAAAAAAAAAAAAAAGCAGTGACAACACAAAACCACAGTTTCTTCTTTTGGCAAGCAGAGCTCCAAAGAGAGGAAAAGCTCTAGTCTCCAACCCCCCAAAAAAGCAGAACCACAGAAAGCATTCTGGGAGCTTTCTGCCCACACCCCCTGATCGTCCAGGACCATCCCCCAGCCGGTGGAGGAGACCCTCTGGGAGTGACAGGTCTCTGTCCTCCGTCAAGGGAGCCCTATGGGGTCCTGCTGACCAACCCTTACCCAGGGGTCTCTCTACGCATCCACCCAGGCTCCCCCTCTCTTCCCACCACAGCCCAGCTGGCACACGCATCGCAGGATGCGTTGGCACTTACCCCAGGGTCTCCTCACTTGCAGGCAGGAACCCAAAACCAAAATCCAACCAAGAAACCGGTGAGCCCAAGGCTCACCTGTCCTCCTCTTTAAGCGGGGGAGCCCCGTGAACCCCAAACAGACAACCCTCTCCGCCCCCCACTGTCAGCAAAACAGCCACCATAGCATCTGAATACCAACTGCGCGTCTGGCACCCTTCAAACGGCTTCGGCGTCAGGCTCATCGAAGCTTCAGAACACCCCCAGGACACAGGTGCTACACTGTTCCCATTGTGCAGATGGGAAAACTGAGGCACTGAACAGGCTGGTGGCATGCCCAGGGCCACGCACAGTCATTGTGGGGTAAAGCCAGGATGCGAACACCAGCAGCCTGGCTCCGGAGCTCCACACTCAACCCTCCCTTCACAAACAGCCGTGGAGCACAGAGGAGGAATCTGGCCGCCTGCCATTTCTAGTCTTCTATAGTTCTGCCCATTCTGCGGAAGACAGAATGGGAGCCACGGAGGGGAGTAACCAGAGAAAGCGCAGGCAGAGGGTCAGGATATCACAGAGACCCGGGTTCTAATCCCCGTTTGGCCACCTTAATAAATCACGGGCCAAGGCCTTTATGAGGCAGAGCCAGTCTGTGAGGGGTCTAGGGACATGAGCTCCGGGGTGGCCAGCCTGGGATCAGATTCTGGCACGGCTGTCTGCGTGACCCAGCTCACTGAAACTGTCTTCGCCACAATTTCCTCATGTGTCAATGGGGCAACAGCAGCACTTTCTTCACGGGGTATTGGAAAGATCAAATAAGTGATACATGTGAAGCGCGCAGAGCAGTAAGTTATGAATCAGTGTCAGCTCCTACCCACTAATGACTGTAATTGTTATTCTCATTATTGACACTGACCAAGAGCACCCAACACGGTCAGGGCTTCTAAATGTTGAAATCCAAGACTCTGAGTCAAAACCCAGGGCACTTTCTCCCACCATCTTGGCGGTGTCCTCCAAGAAAGATCCAGCATCTCTACAAGAGGGCTCTCCTTGCATTTCCATGACCGTTAAATAAACACACACAAAACAAGGCACCAAAGCTATCGGTCCCCCTTGGAGATGGGGAAGGGGTGCAATCCAGTTCCTGAAGGAGGTGAGGAAAGATGGGGAGATTCTGGAGGAACCACAGAGCCCCAGAACCGGAACCAAAGAAAACCACTGGTTCCGGAGTTTAGATGGTCAAAAGGAAATTCGCTCAGGCTCCCTGTCCTCTTTTCGGTGCTGACTCAGACCTCACTTCCTCCAGGGAGCCCTCCCTGACTACTCCTGCTCACTTGATGCTGAAATCCTAGAACCCTAATCATCTATATTATTTAATTACCATATAACAAAATAAGTAATGATGATACTAACATTTATATGCCTGACTACCTACGAGGCAGTGTTCTAAGTGCTTTATATATATTTATATAACTGACTTACACTCTCAAAAACCCTGTAAGATAAGATCTATTATCAGCTCCTACTTCACAGAGGAGAAAACTGAGGCCCAGAAAGGTTAAGCCAGTTGCCCTAAGGTTATACAGCCCCAGGGCTCAATCCCAAGCAGTCTAGCTCCAGAGCCCAGCCTCATACTTGGATTTCTGTAAACATCCACTTTGCCACCATGGACTAGACTGTCCCCTCCTTGAGGGCAGGAACCCACCAGAGCTGGCCTTTCTGCATCTCCCACAATTCACAGTCAACCACAAAGCCTTCATTTCTACTGACAACAGAGCCTTGAAACTAGGGACCCAGGGAGGCCAGGGAAGCTCTGCCCCATGGAATTAAAAGCTGGGAGGGATTACCAAGCATTCTTCCCTTACCAAGTATAAAGGCTCAGAGGAGCGAGTGGGAAGACAGAAGAGACCACGCAGGCTGCCAGCCTGGATGCGTGGAAAGCCTTGGTAATTAGCAGTCCCCGAAGCGAAGCCCTGGGTTTTCCAAACCGAAAGGCCTTGGGTGGTTTAGGGGGCACTTCTGATGGAGCAAAACAAGAGAGGCCTCCTGTGGCTCACAAACGAGGTATGTATGGCTGGTCAGGTTACACAATCAGTCCATTTCTGGCAACAGCTTGGGGACACCCAAAAGGACAAGGCAGAAAAGACGCCTGGATTCTCCTCCCCTTGGTTTACAGGTGGGCAAACTGAGGCCAGGGCAGGTATAGCACGACTGGTCCGAGAACCAGCTCATCTCAGAACCGACAGGTCAATCGAAACAAAAACTGATGACCTCAATAATGTGGAAATACAGAAACCTTTCTTTTTCTGGTTTAATAATAAGAACCATTGATTCCAATCAATTTCCATTATTCCAGCAACCTCGGACTCTACAAGTGGACAATTTAAAACCACAGTTAACCCTAACACGATCTGTATCTGCTCTGAAATGCACCACACCATCTAAGCAAGGGCGTGGGAGGGAGAGATATATTTTCTTACCCATTAATGTAAAAATTGGTTTGTCTTTCCTCTTTCCTTTCCTGACTGAGGAGCAGGGAGTGGCTCAGAAGGAGAAGTGAGGAGTTCCCTAGAATTTGACATTGCCCAGAGATATGAGCACTGTCTGCATCTTTATATCAGAAACTACCAGCTTTAAACTGAACAGATTCCTTTATTTATTTATTTATTTATTTAAACTATGAGAGAGGGAGAGATGGCAAAAAGAAACACCAACACTCTCACAGGCCTTTCTAGAAGGGTCCTTTAGCCAAATGGTTTTCAATGCCACCACACAACTCCCCAACCCCTCCCAACACACACACACACACACACACACACACACACACACACACACACACGAACACACCTCTTTTCACAGAGAGAAGGGCTCTCTCCTCCCCGAGTTAGAACTCGGACCTCACACAGCCTTAGCTGCACCTCCAAGCCAATGGGGACCCCAGAGGATGCCAGAGTCTCCCTCTTTCCCTTGGAAATTGGGAGCTGCACAGCCTGGCTCTGGGGTCTCTGAAGGAACAACCACCGCCCCCACCAGCCCTTCCTTAACCAGGATTAAAAGACTTCCTAGAGCCAAGAAGGGAGTAAATGAGGTCCCAGCAGGAGGCAAGGAGATTAAAGCCCTCGGAGTCTCCTAACTTCCACCGAGGCTTGGCCCCAGGCCCACCCCCTCCGCCCCCTGGCCACTTTTCTCACTTCCCAGGAGAGTAGGGAAGTGGCCCCTTCCTCCCGCTCACAGGAAAAAAGAAAGATGGAAAGAAAGGAAAAGAAGAAAAAAAGAATAGAAAAGGAAATGCAACACAGGAGTTTAGAACCCAGTATCCCCAATTAACCAGCTGTGTGGTTCTGAGCAAGTTACTCAACCTTGCTGGAGCTAAACTCTCCCATCTAAAACATGGGGTAAATACTCGTCCCCACTTCATGGGCCACCCGGAAGGTTAAACCTCCTGATGATACATGTGGGCGCCTGCCACATAGTAAGCGCTGGGCTGTTTATTTTTTGCCACTTAGAAATAGGGGTGGGACCTGGACTGCCAAGTCGAGAGTTCGAAACCCACTCTCCCCAAGCTCCAACAAAAACGCGTGCACTGGGGAAAGGGGTCCTACCCCGAGGTTTTGTGGGTTTGTGGGATCTCCGTCCCTCTTCCGGGCACCGGGTTGTATCCTACTCTCGGAGGGACGCTGGGCTCTAGGATGTCTAGGAGGTGTCCCGGAGTACTCGGCGGTGCACTAGGCGGCGAAGAAATCCCCGGGAAAAAAAGCAGGAGCGAAAGCTCCCGGCGCCTGGGTCCCAGAGCCCCTGCCTCGCGGATGCAACTAATTTTAAAACTATTTGAAAGGCGGGGAGGGGAAAAGAAAAAGACAAAAGGGCAGCGTGCAGGGGAGGTGGGGAACGGAGTGCGGGAGATCCCGAGTCGGGACTCGGACCGCCGGCCGGCCAGGGAAGCGACAGCCCAGCTCCGGGGGAGCCCGCATCTCCCCACCTCTCCGCGCGCCCCGCGAGGCGCCCCTGAGGCGACTCTCGCGACCCCCAGGGACCGCGCGGCCACAGGTAGTGGCGACCGCCCGGCACTGGAGGCCCCTGCGCTCCACAGCGGGGCTGGCGGCCCGGGCAGAGGCTGTCCCCGCGCGCCCCGGCGACACTCACCGACTGCAAGAAGCGCAAGGTGCCCACGTAGTCCCTCTCGGTGCCCAAGATCTCGTTGAGGACGCAGAGGCGGAGGCGCAGCTGGCGCTCGGACTCCCGGGCGGCCGCGCACGGGCCAGAGCTGGCCGCAGCGGCGCCGGGGACCCGGGGGTCCGGGTGGGCACCGTCCCCAGCCCCGTCGCCGCTGGGATCGCTGCCGCCGGGTCCCTCCATTCTAGCGCGGCCGCGCGGCGCCGACTGCTTCCCCCGCGCGAAGGTCGCGCCGAACGGCGACTCAGGCGTCCAGGCGCCCCATCCCGGACGGGGCGCGCCGGCGGGCCGGGCTCAGCGGCGGGCCCGGCGCCTGGCGCGGCGGGCGGGCGGGACTGGGGGCGGGCGGCCCGGGCCGGGGGCGGAGGCAGCGCGCGGAGGCTGGACAAGGGGCGGGAGGGGGCCGGCCCTCGGGGCTCCCAGACGGCGGGCCCCGCCACCGCCGCCGCCGCCGCCGCCGCCGCCGCCCCCACCGCCCAGGGAGCGTCTGCCAAGTGCCACGCCGTGCTCGGGCCGCAGAGGCGCTCCGCGCGCGCACCGGGCCCCCTGGAACCGCGCCGCGGCGCTCGGCGGCTACGTCGGAAGCTCAGCGCGGTCGGAGCGGGGGCGCCCGGGGCGCTCGGGCGGGAACTCCCCGGAAGGGGCGCCGCGGGGCCCGAGGCGGCACGCCAGCCGCCGCCCGCGCGCCAACTCCGCGCCCGGACGCGTGGCCCCCTCCCCCGCCGCGGGCTACGCCGCTCCTCCCCCACCCCCGCCACGCGCGACACCCCCCGCGCGCAGGCACACGCACGCAGGTCCGGCCGCCGCGGCCGCCCGCTGCCGCCGCTCGAGCTGAGCGAACCCCCGGCTGGAAAAGCTCTCGGCGGGAGCCGCTCGGGGGAGCCAGCCCGCCCGGGCCCTCGCGACCCCGCCGGCCCCGCGGAGAAGGAGGGGGCGGCCCCTGCCCGGCCGGTGCCAGCCTCTGGGGCACGTAGCCCTGTGGGTGCCCTCGGGCGCCGCCGCGACCTTGGGAAGGAAGACGCGCGCCTCTCCGGATCCCTCCCTCTCTCTTGCCCTTTCCGTCCTTCCGTTTTTATCCCTTTTTTTCTGAAGTTCTTTGCCCCCAGGAGACGACCCTGCTCTTTCCACCTTTCCCAGAAGAAATTATGATCTGCTCTCGAATTACTAATCAAGGAGCAGCTGCTCTGCCCGCGGCCCCCTCCCCACCCACCACCGGGGATAAGGCCTTGGGAAACCCGGCCGCTAGTGCAGGCTGCCCTGTGTGACCTTGAGAAGCAGCGGGACCGCTTGACAAATGTCCTCACCTGCCTCACAGGAAGGTATGGAGAGGTGACCAAGCGCTGAGGCCTGGAGTAAGCTCAGATTCGAGTCCCATCTCCCTCACTTGCTAGTGGGCGACCTTCGGCTGGTTTCCTTGCCTCAAGAGCCTTAGTGTGCTCGTCGGGATACAATGGAAATAATCCTCGCACCTGGCTCATTGGGGCCCGCACAGGGTTATGTGTTAGTTCACAGGGCATACTTGGAACAGTGCCCAGTCCCTAGAAAGTTCTCTATTTTTGTCCTTTATTATTATCATTGCGTGGGTAAACTGCCTTCTTGGCCGGCCCTACTCTCTAAATTGTCCACACAATTCTTAATGTTCCCCTATCACACACCAGGGATTGTATTGTCTCTGCAGTGGATTAGCTGATTCATATAATATGCCCCCTCTAGACCCGTAATCACCCTTTAGCAAAGAACATGACTGTTTGTTTATCTTCTGTTCCAAACACCCAAGACTGTTCTCATAATGGCCTGGGTAAATGCTGCAAGTTCCTCAGGACACGGGGAGAGAGTGGAGTGGCTTCTGCCCTCTAGGAGATGTTTCTTTGGGATCGGGGACAAGGTGGCATTTGATCTGGGCCCTGAGTGAGTGAATCCCTTCTGGGCGGATGGGAAGGGGGATGGGGGAGGTGGAGTCAATTATGTCCAGAAGATGGCTGACTCCTGAGGTTCTCAGAAAATTGCAGATGTCCCTGAGTAGCTCTGCTGTGTGACCTTGGACTAGTCACAGCACCTCTCTGAGCCTCAGTTGCCTGGTCTATAAAACGGGAGTCTTTGTAAGAGGGAAAAACAACGAAAAACATGTACGTAAAGCAGGGTTTCTCAACCTCAGGCTATGGACACGTAGAGCCAGAGAAGTATTAGTTCTGGAGAGCTGTCCTGGGCATTGTAGGCCGGTTCAGCGGCATACTGTACCCCCCAGATGCCAGGAGCACTCTCTCCCCACCGGCAGTTGTGACAACCACAAATGTCTCCAGGTAGTGCCAGATGTCCCCTGAGAGACAGAATCTCCCCCAGTTGAGAACCACTGATGAAAGTTCCTGACACAGACAGCTGGCACACAGTAGGTGCTCAAGCAGTGTTAGCCTCCTTCCCAGCTGTGACCACCGGAGATTAGCTTCCACTTCAGATATTTGTCTCACACGCAGACACAGATCCCATGTTATATCCAAGAATTGGCCCACACTGCCAAAAGGACCCCAAACATTTCCTCATTTGTGGATGGCGCCCACCCCTGGCCCACCCCCATCTCTTCTACATTCTGATTCCTCTGGGATATTTCATCCCCAATGAAAGATACAACATTTAATGTATTCCTTAAGCTCTCTGTGCCTCCTTGGTCTCTTCCGTGGACTGAGGATAACAGCTGCACCTACCTGGTAAGGTTGTTGCAATGATTTCTGAGTTAACACGTGGAAACTACTTGGGGCAGATAGTAGGCACTCAGTAAGTGAAGGCTTTTATTTGGACTGAGTGCTGAATCCATTCAGATGCCTTTGGCCACAAGAAGAAGAATGGGCTACTGGTGGGTTCAAACATAAGGACAGTATTTATTTAACAAGAGGTCCAGGGGAGATTGGT